>NC_061122.1:146754920-146918160 GCF_002878395.1 Capsicum annuum | reverse complement strand
GTATCTCCCCCCTTGGGATACTATATCCCTCTTAGACCTTTTACTTCACTGAAGTACTTAAGAAAACTGAGGCAATGCATAAGGCACCTATGAAATAGTTCATAACAAAACGTTTGGGATTTGAATTTAATGCATGACGCATTAATTGTGTTATACTCGCAACTACTAGAATACTCTATCATGGGATAGTTACATGTCTAATGTTGTTGATATCATGCATAGATGAAAAGATGAGAAAACAAACTATATGAATCTGACTGCCTGACTGCTAAACTGACTTGCTGGCTTTGCTATCTACTCCATGCTACAACATAAGCTCAAACAGGAGAAAAGAATCTAAAAATGCATATCATAAATATAAAAGACTCACAATATACCCAAATCTATGTAAGGGAAACTTTCATAATCATGGCTAGTCTGAAGCGTATAGAGTCTGTTCTAACGCTGACCAGAATTGGCAACAAAAGTGGCACCCTGTTGGCGCAATTCTTTACCCCTTTGAGCTAGCGCACTATATTATTGCATTCTGTGTCTTGGCTTAGCATATCCAAAACATACCTGACTGTTACCTCTACATACATCTAGGTGATTCTTGCCACACTCTCGACAAGCAGATAGGTATGTTCACTTCTTACACTACCCTAGGGTTTGGAGCCTGACGCTCTATCATGACTAACATCCCTAAACTTTGGTGTGGGTACACTACCTGAGTATAAACTTAGAACTCAAAATATCTAACTATTCTGAGAAAGTTTATCACCATGTGATCCTGCTTGAGAAAAATTATGACTACCTATTCTTAATCTCTTATTAGATCTCTCTCTCCTTAGATTTATCTGTCTTTATTTGCTCATCATGCATCATTAACCAAGCAAGATCCATGTCTCTATTGAGCATAGAGGTTCTACACTCCTTTAACACCAACCCGGATAGACCAGTCATAAATGTGCTCATAGTCGCTCTAGGGTCAGCTATCAAGTCAGGAGCATACTTAGCTAACTGGTTGAACTGAAGACAAAACTCTTTTACTTTCATGGAGCCTTGCCTCAGGTTCATGAACTCTTTTACCTTAGATTCTCTCATATCTAGGGGGAAAACTTATCTATAAAGGCATCCTAAAATACTTGCCAACTCATGGGAGATGCATCCTCCCCTCTACTCTTCTTCCATATCACTACCCAATCATTAGCAATATCCTTCAGCCTATAGGATGCTAACTCTACACCCTCCTACTCATACACATGTATAATTTGGGTGATCTTCTTCACCTCCTCAAGATAAAGTTGTAGGTCCTCATCTGCTACTGACCCAAAGAATTTTGGTGGGTTCATTTTACTAAAATATCTAATCCTAGCAGCGGTTGAATCCCTATTTTGATGAGGTGGGGCTGCAGCCTGATGATTCCTCTAAAAATTAGTTGTCACAGCTTGGGCTAGCACCCGTAAAGCTGCCTGAAACTTTGCATATGACACATTCTTAGTTGGGGGATCTATGGTCTGAGGTGGCTGGTTATCATCCCTACGGGCATTAGCTTTACAAAGAGGCATACTCTGTAAATGGAAGAAAGAGTTGGATTAGACTTAGGAATAACTTGAGCTTATGCTCACTTGCATGACATAAATACTAAAAGAAGGAAAACTATTCCTAAAAACATCTTATAGCCTCTTGTACATAAATGTGGCGCGCAACACATCCATGCATAAGACTCTACTAGATACGGCTTTTCAGACTTCCTAGGACACTGTTGAACCTAGGTTTGATACCAAGTTTGTAATGCCTCAATTTCCTATAACCAAAATGCCACACGGTGCTCATGATTCCAAAGGACCACAAGCTAACCCTCTACCGATATTTGTACCTGAGCACTGCATAATATAATATAATAAATACAGAAAATTAGTTAAAACCTGCCATAAGGTTCAAAACATCTGAAATACTCAAAACTAAAAACTGAATAATAATACATCTGTCCAAAAAGCCTCTAAACTGTCTGAATTGTGGAGTTGATGGGACATGTCCCAAACTAACTCCGTCTACAAAAAAATAAATTGATTTTAATGCCATAATAAAATAAGGATCATCCTCGTATGAAGAGGACTCACTGCTACGTCTACTGCTACCGACTGAGTCTAAACTGCTATGGGTGATTTGGATCTCGCACTTTGGAACCAATGGCATAAGACACCATAGCTCAAAAGAAAGTATACTTCAGTACTTTGAATGTATTATTATGCTAGATGAGGTAAGGCTAAATACAAGGGCTTATGCATAAATTATACTGACTGAATAATTTGAATATGTTGAATGGGGATATATGCATGAATGCAAAAATCATAATTAAAATCATGACAACACTGAATACTAACTTCTGAACACTTGAGCTTCTAACAACTGAGCTTTTTATTATTGAAATCTGAATTCACTAGCACTGGGAGACTGAACATCTAAGTCTTACTAAGAACTTAGTTTTGAGCTTGCTACTATCAACTGACTAAATCTCATATCAAACCTCTCTAACAGATAATCTCTGAATCTACTAATAATGATAAGGAATGATTGCATCTGAGATCATACCTATCTAGCGGAAGATCTCTGAATCTTTTAATAATAGAAATGATGGACTGAGTTTAAGATTAGGCCTATCTAATGGTTGATTTCTGGATCTTCTAATAATGAAAGGATAATAAGAATAATTGACTGAGTTTGATATCAAGCCTATCTAGTGGGTGATCTCTAAATTTGTGAAACTATCTAAGTTCCTTATTGAGCTGTGTGACCGTATCTGACAAACCTAAATTTGAATAACTATCTTAGTTCTTGATTGAGACTGAATCTGAAGCTAAAACTATAACTGTGGGAGTTCTTACTTAACCGACATGCCCCAAATCTGATCTATTGGGGTCCAACCTATAACCTCAGCTGGAAGGGTGTCAACACCGTGCCACGGGTAAAGACCTCTTCTATGGTTAAGCCTTTCTAACGGGTGACCCTGGAAAGGAAGTCAAGCCTAAGGTAGTATGATAGTCAATCCTTACTCTAACGGGTGACTCCTGGTCCTGCGTTGGCAACGCAGTTCCAAAGTTAAGGGATTGCTGCTAACAACTCTACCTCTCTATGGAAAGCCATCATCTCTGCACTCATTCGCTGCTAGTTACTAATACTAAGTTAAGGACTCTGAACTGATTCTTAACTGAACTAGGATTGAGCTGAATCTTCTATTGATTATACTAAGAAACTTAGTTAAGCTGAGTTCACTTGATTCTGAAGAATGATGGAATACTACTGAATTTTACTTTTTGTTTGAATACTGTTGTGTTTCATAACTTACTAAGCTTTACCGAAATTTGGACTAATTATGGAATACTACTGAGGTCTGAATGGGATACTGAGCTTCATTAGATTTAATACTGAGATTACTAAGTTTTCTTAACTTCTGCCACTAACTGATATCTACTGATCATAGAACGACTGAGATTATCTTGAGACAAACTCGGCTCTAGACAAAAAGATAAATTTTTGGGTATAAATACCCCCAAGACTCGATAACATAAATAAATAAGACATGACAACTCTTGCGTAATAACATAATAATAGACTATCATTCTCAACATAACCAATGAAGAATCATTTCTAACACTTGGAGAATCCTAAACATGTAATTGTATAGGAATGCATGTTGTCGTCTCATAACTCATTAAATAAGTAATTAACATGAATAGGAATGTATGTATCATATTATAAGTCACTCATCTAGGCATTACAACAAGCACTTGACATGTATTGACTTACACAAAATTGGGGATTTCTTGTCTACATGCTATAATGACTCTATTTTCTTCACATAAGCAATTTATCAAACATGTGGAAGGCATACTTTGATCATAAAACATTCAATACATATAATTAACATGATTACATAATTCAACATGCTTCTTGAAGGGACTTTATAATGAACATACATAACCAAAACATACTAAGGTCCATAATTGCATATTTATGATTACAACATGAATTAAACTTAATATGAACATGGGCTTCAACTTCAAACCACATAAATCATGAAAAACTCATAAACATAAAATCTTGAATTTAAAAGGGATTCTTGGACTTCTTGGGTGGACGGAACCCAATAATCAACATCCAACATACCTTGCTATATGATTCTTAAAAAATTAATGGTGGAATTTTCCTGATTTTAAACCGTCAATAGAAACCCTTGTTCTTGGTCTTTAGGAAAATTGAGAGAAAACCTTATATTTTGGGTGAAAATTTGATGAATCTCATGCTAAAGAAGCTTATATAGGGGTGGGATTTGACTAAATTGCCCTAGGAAACATGGAAGTGAAATGCTGAAAAAATGGGCACAAGGGCTATGGAAAAGCAGCGCCTTTCCCAAAGCCTTTTGTAGGTTGGGCGGCGCCTTGCTATTGAGGGTGGGAGCCAAGGCTCTAAGATGGGTGACGCCCCTCTGTAGCCTTTAGCTACTATTTTTCCAACCCAAACACGACCTTAGATACGTCTAAAAATTCCTAAACTCATCCGGGATGTACTCTTAACTTGCCCCATCGCGACACAACAAGAAAATCAAGAAACAGAGGTTGGGAAGGTCACAAAATAATTCATCAAAGTTTTGAAGGCTTATGGAATGGAAATTTTTCAACTCTTAGCACAATTTTCTAAGTTTTAAGCATTTCTTGGCATGCTTTAGAAGCTCTAAGGAATCGAGAATTTTTTACGGGATATTACATAGGTCAAAAAGGGTATGAAACATGGTTATCAAAGAAATGCCTATATCATATAATAAACCCAGACTCTTTATTTAACTTTACACACACAACAGGAAAGTTCTAGACATCACATGAAACAAGTAATACACAACAATCTTATATCACAAAAAACACATGCTCAACTCAAGAAGAATCATTATAGACTCTAAACCAAACAGTTTCATGGATTCATAATTAAGCCAACAATGAACAAGAGTAAAAAACTAGAGCTTAAATGACTCAAAATTAGTAGTTTACGTAAAAACAACATGCTCATTTACAAACAAAATAACTTAGATAATTTGTTCACACATAGCACCAACAAAAACATCAGTCTCATTCCTAACAGAAGAAATTAATAACATACCTTAAAATAAAAAGGATACTGGGTTCAAGGGGTGTCCCAGTGGAAATAAACTGACAAGAACAACAACAAGGTGGGTGAAGTGTGCACCTACTAGACTCAACTAAAACTAGAAACTAAAAAGTAAAAATCTTTTTGTAATTTATTTTTAAAAGTTTTAAAATTTAACCAAAAAAACTAAAGAAACAACTAAGACTAGAAACCCTACAACATCACTTCACCATAAACAATGGTAATTTCCCTACCCCGCTTTTAAAAGTCTACTTTGTCCAAAAAGTATACTTAAAAGTTGAGATAGAAATACTCTCTGAGGCCTCTAGGCTTAGATATTAGCATCTTTATACATCAAGAGGGTCTAGGGACCCCACACTTAGTCCTTGACAAGAACATTAGCTTAGGTTTGCGGTACTCAAACTTTCCATCAACCTGTGACTCAACAAAACAAAAACTATGTGAATAAAAATTAAAAATACTAAAAGTAAATATCTACCTTAACTTAGGTTGCCTCCCAAGAAACACCTGATTTAGTGTCATGGTACGACGCATTATCACACTTAATCATTATACTTCATCTTCTTTATCATGGTTGGAAGCCATATTATTATTTGTTTCTGAACTCTTTAGATTCAACTGTAGAGGTCAAAAAATTTCTCAATAATATCTATTTCAGAATCATCAATCATCATCACTTTAGGCTTAGGTAGTGGTGGCTTATGTAACTTAATGATAATGTTTGAAGAGGTCTTTGGTGAATTGGTATCCACCACCCCATTCTCCTCCACTTCCATTACTGTAATATGCATAAATATTTTTAATGGTATAATGTGTTAAGTGGTTTTTAAACTATGAAGAGCACCTCTTCATCATCTAACCTTATTTTGAGTCTATTCTTTCTCACATCTATCAATGCTCATCCCATCACCAATAATAGACGTCCAAAGATAATTGTCACCCTATCATGTACCTTATAATCATGGATGATTCCTTTAGGACAAGCTATAGTCTAGTCTGCCATTTTGAGGAGCACAATGCATAGGCTCGGCTTTCCAAAACCAAGGTGTTGAAAAAATTATAGGGGCATTAAATTAATACTTTCCTCTAAATCACTCAATGCATGGACCACCTCATTTCTACCTATATGAATAGGGAGAATGAACCTCCAAGGGTTCTTAAGCTTTTTCGGCATTTTTTTCATTACCACAGAGCTACACTCCTCAGTGAGTACTACTATCTAAACATTCTGCTAGTTAATTTTATTAGTTGCCCCATACTTTAAGTACATATCATACTTGGGCATTCCCTGCAAAACATATAAATAAGGATGGTAAATGTGAAGCCCTCTGAACGTGTCAAACAACTTCTTGAAGCATCCATCCTCCTTTGCTTTTCTCTGTATCTTTATAAATGGTGATAGTGGTCTCTCCTTCTTAGCAACTTTTATTTTTGGGTAATCAGACATCCCTGAATTATCAGTAACTTTATCTGTAACCGGTCGAGGAATCAACTCTACATCTATCTCTTTATTTGTTCTTACGGATCTATTAATCAACTATTTACCACCCCTCAACGTGATTACAATTAAGTTCTTAGGATGTTTAGTATCACTTGTCAAACCACCTTCATACCTTTTATTTTTTTCCATCTATAATTTCCCTACTGATGCTCCAAAAAATTTTAAAGTACTTTCTGATTTTTCAGTTCGCTAACTATCTATTCATGGGAGGTGATAATATTCTTTAACGCATCCTCTATGTTATTAGTCTATGCATTTTACTGCTGCTAAATTTGCCAATTATTGTTCCATAACTAATTTGGTGCCAGAGTTTTCCACTATTGGTTAAAGACATTACTATAATTTGGCTTTGAGCATTGCCCACAAAATTGACTGACTCGGATTTGCACTATACATATGTGAAAAGTGGCCAATATTTTTACAAACGTCACACCATGCTGGAGTCTGTTGCACTTTATTCACTTGAGCTTGAAACTGCTGCACAGCCAACATACTGAATTATGTAAATATTTGGTTTTTACAGAGATAATAGTTGGGTGGATAAGGTTAAACACTTTAACTTCAATCATGTATACAACCTTTTTCATTGAGCCTCTTGAGGTATAACTATGCCAATTTAGATTTCCTTGTTCAATCTGGTTCAACAAGGTGTATAGCTTATCATATTCCTTTTACAATGCTTAACCATCTGTAGTTGAATCTAGCGAAATTCTTATTTTATGATAAAGTACCTCAACAAAGGTGTGAGCTATTACCTCATTGGATTGCTAATGATGTTTAAATTCTCAAAGAATAGTTTTGAAACTCTCTAAGAATAATATAGGTTCTCATCTTGCCTCTATTTGAAGCTTAAAATCTTACTGTGGAGTCTTGCAGTCTTGCCATATAGAAAAAAACGTATAAGGACCTTTCGAGATAAGTCATCAAAAGTTGTGATTGAGCCTGACGGCTCAACATTCAACCAATTTTTCACTTCCCCTAATAGTGAAAAGGGGAAGAGTGTCATTCTAACATGATCAGTCGACACACACATAGTTATAAATGTGTCACTGATCTCCTAAATGTTCTGCAAGTGGACTTGTGAATCTTCATTTGATAGCCCAGTGAATTATCCACTTTTATGCAAGAGTTGCACCATTTTCTGCTTCAGCTAGAATCTGCCTAAAAAAGTTGGTATTTCAATAGGGGAGATCAAATTTTTAGAGTTGGTTTAACCCCAAAAAAGTGTGATTAGCAGCTCATGAATATAATCAAAATTGAAATGATAAAACATATGTTAAAATCCATAAAAAACAAAAGTAATGGGATAAAAACCTTAATTGAAGTGTTTCTAGGTGTGTAGAGAAATGTATTCCACAAAAACCTTATAGAATAAAGTCTTCCACAAAGTTTCAAGGTCGTCCTAGGTGTGTAGAGAAATGTTTAAGGGTCCTATTTATAGTAGGACAAATTTACCGACTTGAACTAGGATCCGTGACGTGGACCCTATCATGGTTCTTTAGGTCCGTGGTGTACCCTAATCGCATGGTGCATAAGGACCCCAGAAATCCAACAAGTTTGTGTAACAAACCTTAACATGGTAGATAAGTTCTGTGGCATGCTAATGATTCTAAAACATCCGTTTTACATCAAATCTTGTCCCGTACTTTTGTCCATCCATTCCAAGCCTTGTGGTGATATTTCCACTTGATTTACAGCTTTATTATAATAAATAAATCATCATAAACAATAAAAAAAAATCATTCTATAGCATCACACACCACAAATTAGATCTCAAAGAAACAAAAAATTCCAGAAGGCTAACTAGAAATGGAAGCTTAGATTACTAGTTTTGTCCTTTTGATCTTTAGCTTATTTTTTACTCTTAGGTTGTTTTAATTGAACCTCAAAATCTATAAACAATTTATTCCACATGTAATTACACAATCATATCATTAGGAACTCATTGCGCACACTAGAATCCATTGAGATCAACAACAACATCAAATAGCTCAAGCTAGTAAAAGTTCCCAAACTCCCCAAACATGTTTGAAACACACCTTAGACATTGTAATGTAGTAGTTTAACACTTAGATTCTCAATTTTATCAATATTTACAAATTTATAACACAAAAATTCCACAAAATAAGTCTATTTAAGCCCGGATAACAACACTAAGGTGCATGAATCCACCTTAGATAAAAGTTGTGCCCCTTCGTTAGTACCACTCTGATTTACAGACTAGGAAAAATCATATAGCGTACCACCAACCAAACCTAATATCTAATGCAAATAATCTATTAGAAATGATAAAGAAATAAACACTTATAGATCTAGGGATCCCTAATTTCCCACCATTATCATAGGTGGAGGAATTATTAGTATCGGAGAAAGAATAGGGTCTGACAAATGCTCTCTATTTATATCTCTAGCTCTGTTTGTATCTCTCGCCTTGACCCAACCCCTAGGTTGTCCATGTACTCTATTAGGATCTCTTATCATTGAATCGAGGCCCTTATCTAGAGCAGCAGTAGCTTGCGTCCTAACAATCTATGAAAAATGAAACCAAATAAATCTTAGAATCCAATGCACGCTCTTAGCAAAACATAAGTGAAATAACTGAAGATATCCTAAGAATGTCATATAATCTAGTCAAGATAAGAAATAGACATCATTATTTAAATATGTGGGACTATAAAAGATCCTTGCTCTTAATATAGTAATACCAATGAACCTAGCTCTGATCTTAGGACTCAATTTCTTAGATTCATGATTGCACCGACTTTATCCCACTAGTAAGTAAACCAAGCCGTAGATTAGAGTGACAAGCAATAGGCTAAATAATGAAAAAATGGTATAAATGTCAGAATTACACAAGTAATATGATTACAAGTCATGAAGCAAGGGAATAAAATCATAATCAAAGGTAAATAAAGAAAGAGTAATAATATGCCACAAACTTAGAAGGTCGGTAAAAAGTCTCTAGACAAAGAATAAGAGTATTATCTATGTCAAATACTATAGTCTTAGAATGAAAGCTTATCCAAAAATAGAAGAAAGAGAGACAGTCAACTTTGGCTCCAAGAGCTTAGCCTATCTCTGAACAGTGATCCGCGCTAACATAGCATCAACAATGGCAGTTAGTACTTGAATTTGCACAAAAAGTTGTTCAAAAATGTATTATGTGTAGGAAAGACATGAGTACTCAATAGGCATCATCGACCTACTGATATAAATTATAATATAAATATAATAAAATGCGAGATAATAAGCTAAACCAAGGAAATCAGAAAAACTCAGAATAATGCTCCAAATACTATAAGTAAAACACAAAAAGTATAATATCCTGAGAAAATTGTTATCTCTAGAATAATTGGACCCCCATAATCCTAGAAGGTAGAACTTAATGTAAATAATACATAATAGGACCCATAAGCCAGGTGGATGCAATCAAGAAGAAGTATTAATATTACTATTTCATTCATTGATACCTCGAACCATAATTGCAGATCTTTCTATACAATAAACACAAAAATTAAACAAGTTTTGTAACCATCATAAGTAACATCTCAAAAACAAACTTTAATCGAGAATAGTGTCTCATACACCAGACTTGAACTAGGAAGTTGTTTCTAAATTACAAGAGTTGAACAAAAAATAATCTCATAAATATTGGATTTGAATCGAAAGTAGTATCATCAAAGATATTAGACTTAAAATGATTTGAATATCATAGTTCATCGGACTTGAACTGGTATAACCATCTCTCAAGAATATGTATAGCATAAGGCATATTATATCTAAATCCTCCTTGGAATAAAAAAATGTAAACATTATAATGTATAAAAGCCTATTGAGTCTATAAGAAGATAATACTAGTCTTGGTATTAGGTAGGTTGAAGAGGCCCACTTTTAACCCTAAAACCCCGTTCAAAGTGAGTTATTACCCCAAACTAGGCTAAGTATCCAAATCACTCTATCAGGTACTAAATAACCCTTATTGGGCACTAAGATAGTAATTTATCCTAAGGAACTATTTATCAATTCAAATATGTATAATTACGGTTAATTAACCAACTATATAATATATATTCACTAAATATACCACCATGCCTTAATTCCCAAACCCAAACTAGCATACTACCATATAGATACAATAATTAAGCTCAATTTATGAATAAGGTAAGCATAGCCTACGTGGAAAATGAATAAATCCTATTAAAATCATGTGAAGTTGTGATTTTTCTTTTTGAGAAGCCGTCACACATGACCACGCTATCAAAATGGTAATCTATGCATTAATACAAGAATAATGCAATCCATATTGCATTTTTATTCTTCTGGTCTAAAATTAAATTAAAATCCCATATCGGGCCTACTTGCAGATTCAACATATCCTGCTATGTTCAAGAACAAATTACCGTTAAGAATGGTAAAATTCTAAGCTCAAATTATATCACAATCTAACAAAAGAACTAGGGATTTATGACTAAAATTATTGTATTAAGCCATTAATTAGATAGAAAATTACAAGGAATATAAGGAGGAAATGATTATTTTAAGCTCACGAACACCCCACGATAACCCAAAGATTAGTCTCCAATTTCCCTCTCTCTCTCTAGGGCTTTTTGGTGCTTGTGACTTGTGAAATATAAGAGATAATTAGGTAAGTAGTTAAGTGACCGCATAAGCAATCACCTTTAAAATGGCATAGTACCACTAAAGTTGTACCTATCTTTGGATGGCCTTCAACTAAAGTGGATAAAAAGTTGCTAAGCTAACATCCACTTTAGCGAACAGGCTCCCACTTAAGATTTATTACGATACCATCCTTGGACAGCAAAAACATCCATTTGGCCTTTACAGTGTCCTCTGCTAATGTGACCTAAGGTCCGCTTTGCGGATGCACCTACTGCGTCTACTCATCAGCTAAAATTTAATTTTCCTAAGTTTGCATCAACCCTTCGTGATTCACTAAAAATCCTATGAACATAAAAAAAGCTATGATACCTTATAAAATTCAATATTCCAGACATAATAGCACTAATGGTATTTCCATCTAGAGTTGTTTGGCTTAATTATAGGCAATGCATCCAAGGGCCATTTTCACCAAATTCTTGTTAATAGGACAAAATAAATCTGGGAGCATTCGACCCAAACCAAAGTTCCCCCTAGCCTAAAATTGATATTCTAAAGCTAATGGAACTATTAGAGTTTGCATACAATTCTAATAACTAAATGAACTACCCGATAAGGTATTGGTTCTAGAAACCAAATGAACTACCGGATAATTGAACTAAAAGATCTGGAAAGTAACAAATTACTTAGATAAACTATAGGAAATCCTAAATATAAAGATGTGTGGAAATGTAGAAAAAGACCTGGAGAGTAATTTCAAAGAAACTTAGTATATATCTACAAGGATTAATGAATTTGTGATGTCACCCAAAACTAACCTCCAAAGAAGTATGCTGCGGTTGATGTCAAATATAGTAACCAACACAGGTTAGGGTCGAACTTATATGGAACACATATACGAGCATCTCAGACTTGATAAAACCCACGTGTAGTACGGAAAAGTACATGGGGAGATTTGGAAATCCACAGTAACAAGTAGCCAAATTTGAATACTTGAGATTGTAAACAATGGAAGATGAACACTAGGACTGTGTTCCCCCTGGCTTCTACACTACATAAGCTTCTCGTGTTTGATCCATGCAACTTATTGCTCTACGTTTGAATCTGATAAAATATATTTTGCTAACCATCTTTTGAATGTGTTGGTAAATCTTACCTATCACATTGTGAGTCTTAAGGTGTAACCTTGTTGTCCCTTGTTTATAACCTTAGTACAACTCTCACTTTTAGTGGCTCGAGTTGATAAGATAAGGGTTGATAGACTCGAATCAATATTGTTACATTCTTTTCCTAATATCAAACTCCCTTGTGAGGACATTCTCAAATACATGCAATTCCCAAGCTTCTGCAGTAGCTTAGGATACAATAAAAATGAAGAAGATCGCAATGCACGTAGCAATAATAAAATAGATGAATTTCCCACTTCCCTTACGTAGTGAATCAATTGGGATTCCCACAACACTAGTCAAGAAAGTTAGTCTCCAATGCTTATACATCAAACCATTATAATAAATGAAAAAGACATGTAATTAATTGAACAATGATGAAAGAATAAAATTCAAAATTTCCAACTGGATAGCAAACAAAAAATCCAAGAACAATTGTATCAATAATCAAAGTATATAAAAGTATCATGAAAATTATCAAAAGTGTGTAACATGATAAAGAAATAACCTTAAGGTATTTATTTTGTCTAAAAATAACCAAAGAATCCTAATAAAATTGACATATGAAAACTAGGTCAGCTGTGGTCATGTCTCTAGCAACAAGTTGTTATGTCTCCTTACGACTCATTGCCTGTTGTTGCAGCTCCCGTTCTCTATTCAGTGGCTATGACTTGTATGGTCACATTAAGAGTCATATGTTGATAGTTATCACTCTAGTATCTCCTGTACTAATGGTATCTTGGGTATGTTGTCATTACAACTCCTCAAAGTAAGTCATACTAAGACATAACGACTTGTAGTCTTCACGCATAGTTGTAGGACTTTCTACTATGACTCATACCAAGACTTTACAACTCCTAGACTTCCATTACATAGCTCCCCGGTTTTGCCTTAACCACTATTCTCTTTATGAATTTGGCTACAAGTCATTAGGTGACTTGAAGAATCTTAAACTAACTAGTATGACACTTCCTACAAAATTTCCCTATGAAATAAATAAAATACACATAATATCTGATGAAAAAACCTAAATTAATGCATAATTTCACCATTTTAAGTATAAAGTGTGCCATTTATCCATGACACATCAACACCTTTAAATTAAAATGTTTTTGTGTCCTCAGGAAAAGACTAAAAAAACAACCATGATGCTTATACAAGAAGATCCTAAAATATCTTTGGTAGTGTATTTTCAATTTTTACTCCAAAACACATTTCTCTCTCTGATTTTCAAACATTCAAAACTTAACCATGTATACAGATTGATATACAACATTAGATGGCCTTACATTAGTAATGAACAAGTAGGTATGAAAATAAGTTACACTACCCTGAATAGATAAATAATTGAACAACACGGCCCATGTACCCTCTCAGCCAAAGAAGTCCCATTTAATCACATGCATTTATCATAATAATACAGGGACAGTGAAGATACGCTCTCACTCAGAAAGAAGTTCCACATTGTGTACAGAATTCCATAGGATTGGCCTTATCTTTAGGATAGTCAGGTTAGATCACTAAAGGATATTATTTGGTTTGTAATTTAGGCTTAGGACTAGTATGATATATTAGGGAAATTTAAGTTTCTTATCCTCCTCAACATTATGATTTCTTTGATGCCCACTTAATTTCTAACTTTTCCTTCAATCCGCCTTTGTTTCTCCCTTTTTATTCTTTATCTACCAATTAAAATTGGGTGCAATCTTTTATTCTTTTCTTTTTCTCATTTTTCATACATTTTTTTCTAATTTTCACTATTTCACAAATTTTCCTTTTCTTACCACACCTAACACTACTTTTTTTTTCTATTTAAATCCGTTTTTCATACATATTTTACTTTGTGCACCCTTATGATAGCCACCCTAGACTTAGGCAATTTGCATAAGTTGAGGTACAGATTGTTCATGGAGGACCACCATAAAAACAGGTTCTTTACAATAAAAAGTAGGAATGTGAAACAATGTATACAAGAAATTAGGTCTATTATGGATCAAATTTGGGATCAAGGGCTTCTTTTTCATATTTGGTTTGGGATTTTTGGATCGAGAGAACTATTAATAAAAATTGCCTATGATCATCTCCTAATTGATCATCTCCTAACTGACCATCCTCCGACCTTGGCAAGACTAACAAAGCAAGTTCTGGATTCTGGTCAGGGAGCTTGATAACACCTCACACACTCATTGTATAGGGTCACATTGTTAGTTACTTCCTATTTTGTTTCAAGAAATTATTTACCATAGTTAGTACGTCCCTATGTCTAATCCTATTTATAGATTCATAGTGGTCACATACTCACAATTATCACTCAAAATTGTCAAATATTTTGAGAGATACCATTTTTTCTTCAAATAATAAAATTTTTCAGCATAAATTACCAAGAAAATAAACCGCCTCTAAGGCCAGTTTCCTTCCACATACAGGCATCGCCCATAAATTACAAAACATATGCGAGTTTATCATTTCAGACAATAGGAAGAGAAACATGGCAACAATAACTTGCAAAGGCTAAATGGTACACCTCTACCCCTATTTAAATACCTATGCACTGTCCCCAATGCATATAGAAATGTAAAATAATCTGAGAATACAAACCTGGGTGCACTAGGCACAGGATAAAGTATCATTAGCATGGGGTCCCTCATATTGTGCCCACTCTCATCTGTAGTGGTCCGAAAATCTATTAGGACATCCTCATAAATAGTGGCACTTGTCGTGGTCGGTGAATATAGTTATGTATCAAGTGGTGAGGTCATATCACTGCCCGTCTAAATAGTATTAGACAGTTAGAACTATCGTCCCCTATAGCCATCTCAAGACCCTCACCTTTTGGTCCTTCTAACTCTGTAAGCTCTTTGTTACTACAATATCAACCTCTTCATTCTTTATTATTTGTTTCTTTATTTTTTTGTTCTTTGTTCCCTTACTACCTCCTTCATCAGCTTCAGCATTACCCACATATGTTGAATTATCAACACCCTAGATATTCTAAGCTTCTTCTTCAGGATTGATCTCCTTAATGATTGGTATAGAGTAAAAAAACCTCTCACGTAACTTATCAACAAACTTCTTTATCTCATTTATCTCGTCTTATAACCCCTCTTGATCTGGTGACTGAACACCCTCAAGTTTCTGAGCAATTTATGTCTCAAAATAATAAAAACTCTACTGAATCATCCAAATTTGTTCTTGAATACTCTTATCAACCTAGGGTCGTATATCTTTTACTATTAATCACTCTTTTATCTTAATGGTAAACCCTTTCATTACCTCAGTTAGAAAGGACTACGAAACTATTATATAGCTAGCTGGAACTGACCTGGACATGGATGGTCTCAGTTCCATGGTAGAAAGTTGAGTAGGGTACTGAAGGTACCAGCTGCATCAAAAGGATAGGGCTTAAATAGCTTGGTCTCACCAAGAATGTCCCCTATGTCAGTGAATCCAACAATGTCAGTACTCAAATCTCTATTACGAAGTACTTCAGCTAAAACTGTTGGTCCTTGCTTAGACTTGATAGACATAGGATTTGCAATATCACAAATAAACACCAAGTCAGTGATGTTCTTTGGCTCGATGAACTGACCCACATTTAGAAGTTTTGGTACACCCGTCTCTAAGAATAATTGCATCAATAAGCACGTGGATAATAGAACCACATCAGTACCAACTGCTCGATCGCGAAACTCGTTGCCAATGAACTCTGCTACATCTGAATGATAGCCTACCATGATTCCGACTATAAATTCTTTAGAACTGTACAGAGCATATTTTCTTAAATTGTGGGATATGGTCTATGTCGAGCAAGCTTCTACAATGCCTTTTTCATTAAATTCTAAAAGCCTTTTGATGATTTATGTTTATTCATTCCCGTACCACCAGCTACCTAACTTGTAGCTTCTCTATTCATAGTGATAATACCAGCCATCCACCAAAAGTGCATCCTCTTAACATCAATGCCTATTTTTTTCGTTGTGAATTTTTATATTTCATCCACGTGGTAATCAATTTCAGCCATATTTACCAGTGGTTAGAAATCTAGTCCATGTAATATTTTTAAAATAGTCCTTAGGGAGATGTTCACTCACACTCCTCTAATAGTTAGAGAATTTTGTGGTTCACCACCCTTCCACAACTGTCATTTTAGGTATAACCTGTTTAGCTCCCTTTGGTATGCCACATAGAAATCTCGTACTAATGCGAGACTAAATTTTCTAAGATTTATGGTCATCCACTAGAAGTAGTGATGTTAGAATTGGGTATTAAATTAAGGGATTTCAGACATGCCTGCAGTTCTCAACCTTTTCTTAAGATATTACCCTTATGAAGATTTTCGGTGGATGGGTACATTGCTATCCTTGCATTGTATGTGACCTCTATTCTAGCATACCCCTACCTTTCAATGATTGGTACTGAAGTAGACTCTATAGATAGTGGAGTCTAATTTGGTGATAGTTTTGGCTAAACATTAGTGGGAGTAACATTCTCCTTATACCTTCTCTCTTTTTTTCATCGTAGGATCTTTAGTCTCCCTTACCAGCATTATCACTATTTTTTTATCATCATCATCACCGTCATCATCCAAGGAAGAAAGTGAATGTGTTGGTGATATTTTAGGATTCTTTCATCCCTAGTGTGTCCCTAGGGGTTGTGACCTTATCCGAGCACTTTCTGACCCCCTATGCAGCTTCTCTCATTGTTGAGGCTACTTCTACAATAGGTACACTTCTTCTGAGCCACTTGACTCAGTTTTGAGGTCTTTGAGATGTCAAGTAGTCTGGCCTACATGCCTCTTTGGAGTTTTCTTTGTTGAGGTTTGCTTCTTTGTTGCATCAGTTTTCAGTGCCATTTTACTATTGAAAAAACATTTATGAGTGACTTCTAAGAAAAGGAGATAAAAATTAAAAAAATTTAGTGTTAATGTGCCATTACTGAACTCATTACGACTAGGGGATACAAGTCGTAACCATTTTGTATGACTCATTTCGATGAGTCATAAGATAGACAGAAGACATGTTAGTATTTGTTGGTCAGGTTACAAGTCCTCCTAATGTGTCATAACGTTAGTCTATGACTCTTTGCCAATACTTGTAAACTGACAAGAAACATATTATATTATGGATAGGTCTCCCCATTCAATACTCCTATCAAATATAAGGATTTACCAGTGGTTAGGAGTTATGCAATGAATCATTAGGTTTCCATATTAGTCGTGATGAAGCTCCTACCCACTGTAGTATCGGTATTTAGACTAGTCAGTTCTGATACTTAATCATTTCAGAACATACAACATTCAAGCGCGTATAGACTCTTCATACATCCATCCCTAAGAACTATTTTAGAGTACGAAGTCTATTTTTACTCCCACTATCACAATATGCAGAAAAGTTCTCAAGAATAGGGTTTGATTACTTTCAAGATCACACTTTTTTAGTTAAAAATGCAAGTACTTATAAACATATAAATACAAACTTAGTAGATCAAATTTCTAAGCATGAAGAACTTGCTTGTTCACTTGAGACTAAAATTTCTTAAGATCAAATGAATTAGTGCACTTATTCTTTAAGAGTTTTAAATGTTGGGAGGTCTGATTTATTTGATTTACATTTTATGGATGATTTTAGAGTGTTTTAGTGTTGTGGTAACTGAAGGAAATGGATGGAGTCACTATTTGAATGATTGAAAGGCCAGTCATTTCCCCTTTTTTTAATCTTATGATTAGGATTGAGTCAACCCATTGGACCTATAATATCTGGCATGGTTACGAGTCTTGAATACAACTCATGACCACAAATAAAGGTTTGTAGACTCCGCCCATAGAAACTAAAATCTTATCTAGTTATCCATTCATTACAACTCTAGGTGACGAGTTGTAGTCACTAACAATGGCTTATTATGAAAGTTGTAATGACTCTAGAGACAAACTACCCAAGGATGGTATGAGGTCCAGGCCCTTACAACTCTTGCTCATGAGTCATAATGTCTTGGTACAACTCATAAAGGCCTATATATTGACTGGTACTAGAACATTCTCTGAATTAATCTTGCAATCTCCATTCCTGCATATTGAACACATAAGTTACCCCATTTATAACTAAGTACAACACATAAGTTAGCCTTTCATGCATTGCCTGATTTAACATCGCGACATGACTTAGTTGCCTTTGTTACTTAGACTTCACAAAGACTTGCATCATCAATCACATTAATCTCTTTAGTGTTCCCCATATAGTTTTTATGCCCTTGCCCATCCACTTTGAATGGGGCTTCACTATCACGCTTAAATTCTACTTCATCATACGGGAACATACTTACCACAGTGAATGGTCCGTAATATCTATATTTCAACTTGCTTGGATACAAGTAAAGTCTCAAATTATAAATCAATACCTGGTCAACTGGCTCGAATATTCTTTACTCAATTTTTGATCATGATGCATCTACAAGAGCTTATGGTACAACATAGAACTCTTATAAGCCCAGAGTCAAAACTCATCCAACTCTTTTATCTTACTCAATCTCTATTTGGTTGCATCATAAATTCATCTTTTTCAATGCCCATAGTGCCTTGTTCTCAAGTTTATAGGGAAGTGGAATGCCTTTCCATACATAATCTGGAATGATGAGGCACCAATGAGTGTTTTTTCATTTGTTTGTTAGGCATATAATGCATCATCCATCGCTTTAGACCAAGAAGTCTTGTTGACATTCACTGCCTTCGCCAATATAGACATAATCTCTATGTTCAAAACCTTAGTCTTCCAGCTTGACTGAGGGTCATAAGGTGTTTCCACCTTTTTCTTTACTCTATATTTCTTAATGAGAATATTAAATAGGAGATTGTAAAAATGTGAACAACACTGACTTATAATATCACATGGAGTTCTAAATCGAGAAAAGATATGTTTTTATGAATATGGTGACTCTATATCCTTTATTATTGGGGATAATTATCGCTTCCATCCATTTGGACACATAATCAACCATAACTAAGATATACCTTGAAACACCTAGACTTTGAACTATCAAAAAAAAATATCATTTGATGTCACTGGGATGGGTATGACTAGTGGCTTGAGTCGTACCCTTTGGATATGAATCGTATCTAATCTACTCTCCCCTCTCATAACTTGAGAAACCTAGTATGATAGTATACTATCAATTATACAACTGACCTCCTTCTAAATCTTACCCTAAGTATATGAGTCATACCCAGCATGATCGTATGTAGGGAAGTCCTAGCTTAAGTGGACTATTTTGGGTTTGAGTGGTATATAAGAGATAGGGGTTGAGCCGTACACTTTGGATATAACTCAATGGTGAGTGTTCATACCCTTAATAGAATAGGTTTCCTAGGAGAATACTAGGGTACAAGCTAGGGTACCACTCATACCATAGGGTATGGTTCATAAAGTAGGTCGTACCCCTGGAAGGGTTTACTTTACAACTTTTAACATAGAGCCTTGTGGTAATTTTTCATGCATTAAACACTAATTCCCTTTACTATATAAGTGCATAATGCCTCATTAAACATAATTTAAGTTTATCAAACACCCAAAAAACTCTGTCAAACTCATCTTTGAAGAATAGGAGGCTAGGGTTTCAAGGGTGATCTGCAAGATGCAAAGTAAAGGCAAGTTTCATGGTGAATCATCCTGTTTAAGGAATATAACTCTAGCTCTTGTTAAATAACTTTAAATTCATGTATTTTACACTTGGATTAGTAAGTGTACATGATGATTTTGAAATAAAATAAAAAGGATTTTGTTGCCTAATGATGACTAATGTTGACTCTTGGTTAGACTTATGTTTATACGTGTCATTGTTGGTGATTTCCACATTATGGTGCTTTTTATATGTTATTTAACATTAGGGTATTGAGTAAACCTAATATTTTTGATTTCTACAATAAAAATACCCATGTTTGAGGTATGCACATATTTATAGAAATTTCTAACAGAATTATCTTGTCACATGTGGGTGATGTTTTGAACTAGGGCGATCGCCCAATAATTATGAATAATTTATAAATGGTATGATAAAAGTATTGTGAGCTATGTATTGTATAATTTATGACCATGTTGGGTTAATTGACTAATAAGGTATTGAAGTCCCTAAACATGATAATGTATTTGAATTATTTATTGAACCAAGTGTTGTGAGAGTATGGTATAAGATGGTTAATGAAATTTAAATAGTTGTAAGGATCTTGATGATCATAACTTGAATTGTATTAGGAATTAAATGAAGGCAATGTCTATTAAAATAGTTGAGTAATGAAAGATCCCATAAGGACCATGAGGTCATGTATAGTGTTGAATTAGCTATATAGTTAAAGTCCTTAAGTGTTGTATTGAATGAATGTTGATGCATGGTCAAATGGTTGCAGTCCCAATGTCAACTAATGATAGTTGTGATGGATCGAGCTTGAATTCTCTTTCCTTATGAAATGGCTTGAGGTTGGAGTCCCTTGCCTAAGAAAATTGCTCGAGGTTAAAGTACCTTGCATAAAGAGATCTCTTAAGCTTAATGTACCTTGCCGAATGAAATGACTTGTTGTTAGAGTCTCTTGGCATAAAGTTAGAGTCCTTTGTCTAACAACTAAGAATGAGATTAGAGTCCCTTGGATAGATAAAAATGAGTGTGGTTAGAGTCCCTTATTTGAATCATACTTATGTAGTTAAAGTCCTTGGCTAATGAATGTGTGAATATGGTTAAAGTCCTATGCTTAATGAGAAAAGCTTGAATCCATCAGTGTGGATGGTCGGCGTCCCCCACTTTATATCTTATGAATGAATGTTCAAGGATATTATTGTATCATGATTTCTTCGTTAGTATGTGTTATACCTATATGTAAGGATAAGTGTATGTATATGATTGAATATGATTTACTAAATTATTGTTGAATAATGATTTTATCTTGTTCTTATCCTTGAGTTACATGATAGTGTTCCAATCACTAATAATCTTCGAATGTCATGTTCCCATGCAACATTGGTGCCAGAGCATCATCTTCTCTTTCTTCACAGTAATTAGGGGATCGAAGTGGTTTGCATTGACCTTGAAGTGTTGAGCTGCCTTATTTTTGAAGAAATTTGTTCTTTGTCCCCTATCTTTAGACTTAGTCTTATTCTGACTTGGTTTGTCTATTGGTAAGTGCTTGTCCTGACATATATATTTCTAAACATCGGTTTGTATAGAGGTATTGTGAATGATTGTGGACTTGGATTTATTGGTTAGTGTTTTGATATTTATGAAAAGATTAGACATTATTAAGTTACATCTTCTATTATTGTTTCCACTATCTTAATTTATGGTCGGGATTCACCCGACCCTTGTCATTAATGTGACAATTGGGCAACCTCTAGTTCATGTATCCTAAACCCATAAACTTTATTCACTCGATTTTCCATGTCTCTATTTTGCGGAAATGGGTGGGTGATTCATCGTTGGTTATTCCCTTGAGAGATGTTGATATCTTGGACTCCTTGTCCTATGAGGAGATCTCGATGAGGATCTTGGATCGGTAAATTCCCCAATTTCAAATGAAAGAATTGTCTTCGGTGATGGCTCTATGGAGGAACCAAAAGTTTGAGTAAGCTACTTGGGAAGAGGAAGAGGGCACAAAGTCCAAGTATCCACATTTGTTTCCTATTCTAGATACTTGGGATGGGGTTTTATGTTGATCTCCTAGCTTTGATTTATGTCTTTGATAGGCAATGGGTTGATGTCCCTAATGTTTGAAATTGTGTTATGCCTTGATAGGCCATGGGTTCAAGTCTCCAATGCTTTGAAATTATGTTTGTATTGTTGTGATGGGTGTAATCACTAGTATATTTAGTAGATTCATTCCTTTGGCAAGTGAAGGGTTTAATCAATGTTGTATGCTTGTCCTAACTTGTTTGTAGGTTGTTTTGATGTGTGATGATATGTTAGCTTGTGTTTATTACTTGCCTTACCCATCACTCACGGACGAATGATCCAAGTGGGGGAGAATTGAAACACCTAGACTTTTAAGCATAAAAAAATTTCCATTTGATGTCTCTGTGGTGTGTACGACTAGGTTCTAGAGTCGTACCCCTTTGATCCAAAATGTATCCACTCTCCCCTATCCTCTAGTACCTTAATTAGCATAGGAGGATAGTATATTGTCCACTATACGAGTTACCCTACTACTCAATTTCACCCTAAGTATACAAGTCGTACCTAACATAATCATATAATGGTAAGTCCTAGCTTGTGGTTTATATGAGTTAGAGGTTGAGTTGTACCCTTTGGATATAACTTAAAGGTGTGTGATCATACCTATAATAGTGTGGGTAACCTTGGAGAATCCTAGGGTATGATTTAATGTACCACTCGTACCCTAGGGTATATTTTGTAAGGTGGGTCGTTCCACAGCACGATTTCATTTTAAAACTTTCAACTAATAGCGTTGTAGTTATTTTGCTTGTCTTAAACCCTAAGTACATTCCCTATGGAAGTGTACGAGGCCTACTTACACAAAATTTGAGTCGATCAAACACCCAAAACTCTATCTCAAACTCAACTTTTGTAGAATTGGAAGCTAGGGTTTCAAGGGTGATCTTCAAGAGGCAAAGTGAAGTCATGTTTTTTGGTGAATCATCTTGTTTAAGGCATGTACCTCTTCCCCTTGTAAATAACTCTAAACTCATGTATTCTACACTTGTATTATTAAGTTTACAAGGTAATTTTGAAATGAAATGAAAAGGGCTTTGTTGCCTAATGATGAATAATGTTGAATCTTGCTTTGACTTTTGTTTATACATGTCATTCATGGTGATTTGCATATGTGGGTTCTTGTTATATAGTTTTTAACATAAGGGTCTTGAGTAAACCTAATCTTTATGATTTATACCATGAAAGTGGCCTTGTTAAAGGTATGCACATAAGGTGTTTGTGGAAATATCTAAATGAATTGTCTATTCACATATTGTTGATATTTTGAACAAGGGCAATGGCCCAATAAGCGTGAATGATTTATAAATGGTATGTTAAAAGTATTGTGAGCTATATGGTATGTTAAAAGTATTGTAATCTATGTATTTTATAATTTATGACCATATTGGGTTAATTAAGTAATAACGGGTTGAAGTCCAACAAGATGCTAATGTATCTGAATTATGTATTGAACCAAGTGTTGTGAGAATATGGTATAAGATGATTAATGAAATGGGAATAGTTGTGAGTGTCTTTATGACCGTAACTTGAATTGTATGATGAATTGAATAAAGACAATAAACTATTGAAATGGTTGAGAAATGAAGATTCCCATAAGCCATGGGGTCATGTATAATGTTGAATTAGCTATATGGGTAAATTCCTTAAGTGTTGCACGGAATAAATGTTGATGCATGGGTAAAGGGTGAAAGTCCCAATGTCAACTAATGATTGTTCTGATGTCTTGAAGTTGAAGTCTCGTGCCTTATAAAATGTCTTAAGGTTGGAGTCCCTTGCCCAATGTGATTACTCGAGGTTAAAGACCCTAGTATAAACAGATATCTTCAGATTAATGTACCTTCTCTAATAAAATGGCTTGCGATTAGAGTCCCTTGGCCTGAGGTTATAGTCTCGTATCTAACGAATAGGAATAAGGTTGGAGTCCCTTGCCTTGAGGAATGTGCGTATGGTTAGAGTCCCTTATTTAAATGATTGTGTATTTATTTGAAGTCCTTGGCTAATAAATTTGTGAATATAGTTAAAGTCCTATGCTTAATGAGAAACACTTGAATCCATAAGTGTGGAGGGTTGGACTCCCCAATTCTTATCTAAAGAATGAATGTTTAAGGATGTTGTTGATCCATGATTTCTTTATTGGCAAGGGATATACCTATATGAAAGGACAGGTGAGTGGATATGACTGAATATGATATATTGACTTGCTGCTGAATATTAATGATATCTTATCCATATCATTGAGTTACCTTCTAGTGGTCCAATGGTTAACCATCTTCGGATGCTATGTCTCCACGTGACATAGGGGCCAGAGCATCATCTTCTCTTCCTGCGCAGTGATTTCGTGATCGTAGCGGTTCATGAATTGACCTCAGAGTAGTGAGCTTACTTATTTTCGAAGACATGCATTCTTGGTCCCCTATCTTTAGACTTAGACTAATTTTTACTTAGTTTGGCTATTGTTGGGGGCTTGTCTCGACATATGTATATTTTAAGCGTCGGTTTGTATAGAGGTATTTCGGATGACTGTGGATTTAGATATATTGGTTAGTGTGTTGATATTTATGAAATAGTTAGACATTGTTAAGTTACGACTTTTAGTATTGTTTCTGCTATCTTAATATGTGGTCAAGATTTACCAAATCCTTGTGAAAGATGTATAGATTGTAATGGGTTATCGAGCGACCTCTGGTTCATGTAGGCTTGAGGTGCCCCTATGACATAGCCCGATTTTAGGTCGTGTCATACATCATATCATAAGAGCTTATAAATGGTCCCATGAAGACTACACCCCTTACATCAAACAACTCCAACTCTAAAATAGGGGTCATAGGGAGTTCATAGAGCCTCAAAATATTTCCCTCACGTTGGCATTGGTCACAGGCTACAACAAAGTCATGAGCATCTTTGTTGATTGTCGACTAGTAGTACCTACACTGCAAGATCTTGAGGGTTGTGTTTGGTCCTCCATGCCGACAGCAAATAGGTGAAGCATGACAAGCCTCAATAATGCTCATTATCTCCACTTCAGGGATGCATCTATGAATAATCCCAGCAGCATAGATTCTGAAAAGATAATGTTCATCCAAGAAAAACTTCCTTACCTCATACATAAACCTCGTTCTCTACTGGAAAAACACATCCTCTAGGACAAGATAACTTGCTAGGTAATTTGCAAAGTCAACAAACAAGGCAATTTGGTCTTGCGATGATGCAAAAATCTGCTCGTCTAGAAAAGTATCATCGATTTTAAGTCTATACCATACATTCTACATTGCTTCATCTTCAAGTCTAGTAAAATTATTAGCAACTTGGTTTTATTTACCCTTTTAGTCTTTTACCTAAAAAAAAATTCTTACAGCAGGAGAACCTAACGGATCAATATAGGCTTTACACCTTTCTTATCCATCAAGTATCTCAGGGCTGCATGGTCTATATACACAACAACCATAGTAGCAATTAGAAATGACCAAAATCTTTTAAAGGCAAAAACCACTACTTTTAACTCCTATTCTATAATAGTATAATTCTTCTAAGCATGCTTTAATACCTTGCTGGCATAATAGATCGGGTACAAAATTTGTTTTTGCCTTTGGATGAGGCCAAGATTGGGTTACTATTTGGCCAAAATTCTCATTGTAGATGCATAAAATAAACTGAAAATTGATATCAAATGAATAGAAAATCATGCTTCTTCAATGGCCAACCTATGCGGCCCAGCGACTAAATACATTTCCAGTGAGGGATGTCAGATTTTGGTGAACATCTATTCTCGGCCAGAGACATTGGATTTCGCTAAACTAATCATTGTTTTTCTTCTTTAAGATATCTTTTATTTTCTTTATAACACTTTTCAGGTACTACAATCCAAGATCTGGAACTACAGGTGGCGATATTAAGTTTCTGGTGACCACCTTATATTTTGGTGAGCAACACATTCTTCGGCAACCAATTTTAAGGACGTAGTAGCAGCAGTAGGGAAAAGGTGGAATCAACAAATTTTGGCAGCTAATTTCTACACCAATTTGTCAGAATTTGCGAAAACGATCAAGAAAATGTCCTTCACTGCGTCTTATTACAGTATCAGTTGCACTCATTTCATTCTTCTCAGGTGTATTCCTCTCTTAGTTATCTTGTTTTTTGTTTGAATTTCATGAATTTTCCTGTGGGATATTTATTTTGGTTTCTCCCTAACTTAGTAGTTTTTCTTTATTCGCATACCTATTTATAGTGGGTAATATACTTCTAGTTGTTTTTTTTTAGTATCAAGCCTGTTTGCTTATATAGATATTTTTTATCGTACCCTTATTGCCAGTCATGTTTTTATGCCCTTTTCTTCGTTCTTTTCTACCATATCCTTTTGTGTTATAGTTAGAGTGATAGATGGTAGACTAAGGTCATGTCATAAGTTAGGGTTGAGAATTAGGTCTTGGAACGAAGGGTCACTTTAGGGTAAGTCTATAGAGTTGGTGATGATTACAGGAAAGAGAAGGGTTAGTTTAGCGTATGTCTAGGAAATAAAATATATAGGCACTAAGGTGAGAGTTATTGATGGATGTAAGTTATGGTACTCGAGTAGCATGAGACATAGAAATAGGGTATGTATCTTAGTAGATGATGAACTTAGAGAGAGAATGATAGAAGTTAAGAGAGTCGATGATAGGCTGATGCCTATTAAGATTATCATTAAGGGTCTTCGGTGAACGTTATTAGTGCCAATGATTTGCAAGTAGGTTTGGATAAGAAGGAAAATAAGGGCTTGTATGAGGTTTTGGATGAGGTGGTGAACGGCGTCCCAAGCACTGGGATGCTTATCCTGGGAGGACATTTCAATATGCCTATTGGGTATTTATTGAGAGGTTATGATGATGTGCAGGACAGCTTTGGTTTTTCGGAGAGGAATGAAGGGGGAGCTTCTAATTTGGATTTCTGTATGACTTAACATAGGTTGTTGGTGATGGACTTGGTAATCAATATGGGCAGAAAAAAGAGGAGTATGGAAGATCGACCCAGGATTAAGTGTGTAGTTTTAGATTGGCTAGTGCTTTTGGGATGTGGGAGAAGTTGAAGAGTAAGGATATTGGGAAAGCAAAATTAATGTTGATATTATGAGGGAGACGATAGCCAGTTGCATTATGAAGACCACTAGAGAGGTGTTAGGTGTTTTGAGAGGTTAATCTAGCTAGCATCGAGGGGACTGGTGGTGGTACAAAGTGGTTAAAATCAAGGTGGAGTCCAAGAAGGTGGATTATGCTACGTTAGTTGAGATCAAGGATGATGAGAAGAGGAACACAAATAAGGAGGAATATAAGGTAGCTAAAAGAGAGGCTAAGTTAGCGGTTAGGATGTCTAAGACAACAACTTTTGAGATCTTGTAAGTAGATTTAGATGAGATAAGTAGCGATAAGAAGTTTTTTAGGATTTCCAAGTCTAGGGAGAGAAGGGCTCATGAACTTAAACAATTGAAGTGCATTAAGGGAGAGAATTATATATTTTTGGTTGAGGATCCCTCATTAGGAAGAGGTGGCAATCATACTTTCACAAACTTTTCAAAGGTGAGGGGGACAATGGTTTCGTGTTGGGGGCATTGGAGAAATCAAAGGAGTGTTGCAATTATGGTAATTGTAGGCATATTAAGGTTGAGGAGGTTAAGGGGATATTTGGCAGATGCATTGGGATAGGGTGACGGGGCCAGATGAGATTCTAGTGGATTTTTTGAATAGCACTAGCGGGATAGGTTTTGATGGATTGACAAGGTTGTTTAACATAATTCTTAGGGTAGCATAGGTTCCATTATATAATAACAAGGGAGACATCAAGAGTTGTAACAACTATGGAGGTATTAAGTTGTTGAGTCATACTATGAAGGTTTGGGAAAGAATGAAAGAGTTGAGGATAAGGAGGATCATGACTGTCTTAGGATAAGTCATACTATGAAGGTTTTAGATGATGTGGTACTGATTGATGGGACTCAGGGTGTAGTTAATGATAAGATAGAGATATAGAGAGAGAACCTGGAGTCTAAAGAATTTTGTTTGAGCAAGACCAAGACAGAGTAATTAGAGTGTAAGTTTAGTGATGGTTCATAAGACGCTTATGTAGTTTTGAAGCTGTACCCGTAGGACATCTAAAAGAGGGAGAGTTTCAAGTATCCAGGGTCTACAATTCAGGGTAATAGTGAGATTGATAAGGATGTCACGCATTGTATTGGGGAAGGGTGGTTGAAATAGAGGCTCGCGTTGGGAGTTTTATGTAATTAGAAGGTGCCCCTGAATCTTAAAAGAAAGTTCTACAGAGTAGCATTCCGACCTGCTATGTTGTATGGAGCGGAGGATTGGCTAGTTCAAAACTCCCACATCCAAAAGTTGAAGGTGGCAGAGATGAGGATGTTGTGATAGATCTGTGGCCATACGAGGAAAGATAGCATAATGAATGAGATTATTCGGGAGAAGGTGGGAGTGGATTTTATGGTTGACAAGATGCAAGAAATGAGGTTACATTGGTTTAGGCATATGATGAGAATGGTCTTTGATGCTCCAGTATGGAGGTGTGAAACACTGGCTATGGATGGTTTTAGGCTAGGTAGAGGTAGGTCAAAGAAGTATTGGAGGAAAGTGATTAGGCATGATATAGAGCAGTTACAACTTATGAAGGACATGAACCTTGATAAGAAGGTGTGGAGGATGGGGATTAGGGTAGAGGGTTAGGGGGTTGGAGTGCGTCATAATAGTAGGGGAGAGTTCTTTATTTGTGTCTAAAATTTCTTTTTCATGGTACTGAGTGATGTGTATGATTTTTGATAGATTTTTTTTAATATTATCTTGTGGCTTGTAGTATTAGTTTATTTTTTCATACTTTTCTACTTTATGAATTTATTCTTTGTGTTTGTTATACTATTATCGGTCTTAAGTTTGAGGTCTATCGGGAATAGCCTCTCTATTTCACCTGGGGTAGTGGTAAGGTTTGCTAACACTCTACCCTCCCTAGAGACCACTATTGTAATACACTTGGTATATTATTATTGTTGTAAGCCGAGGACAATACCTAGGGCCACACCGCTTGCATCATACATGAATGTCTGAAGGCATTTGAGTGATTGAAGGAGCGATTGGTGCCACTAAACAGAACTGATCCACTTGATATCATCACTATGGTAAACAACACCAGTGTCTAACCACCAAAAAATCTCTTTCTTTTCCCCCTCTTGCATTGGAGGATTTAGTCATCACTGATGCTTTATACTAGGACTGTAGTCTGGTTGAAGTTGGATTTTGTAAGTATAAATCTCTAGAACAGTACACAAAAAATTTGCAACGGTACACCCTATAGCTCTATGTAACCTCCGCAACACCAATAATAATTCCTCTATCTCTGTCTCAAATAATTCAGCTACAATAATCACTCGAAATGTATTGTTGCCCCAAAAAAAGCATAGCACAAATGGGATGGAAGGGCCTTCAATTCTAATGTTAGTGGCTTTTCAATAAATGGATAAGTAGGGGGAGTGGTTCTATTATTCAAATTTAGATCAAGATTCTTTAGAGCATAAGTATATGAGCCTCTCGAATTCAGTGCAACTACCATCTAATCATATTCCTCAATTCCATCAACGTTGAAATTCATAATCACCACTGCTAGTGCTTCAACACCCAACCTCCTTTCAATTAGTACAGACACTGCATTTATTTTGTTATCAATTGATTCTATTATAGACACAAATGTCATAATGTATGGTTTCTGCATTGACTGGCATATATTGAAGTTTACCTGTTCATCGTTATTTATGAACCTTATCTTCCCCAATTCCATATCAACCAATGCCCTAATTGTCGGTAGGAAGGGTCTGCCAAAGATGATTGGGACTTGTAAGTCCACCTCACAATCAAGTATCAGGAAATCGGCTAAAATGTTGAACAACACCACATTTAGCAAAAAGTCAAAAAGAATACCAACTGGCTTTTTCATTATCCAGTCAGCCATTAACAATCTCATCAACATTAGTTTGGGTGCCCCCAGCCCCAACTTCTTAAACACCACCAGTGTCATAAGATTAATGCTTTCTCCTAGAATACATAAATCCCGAGAGATGTTGAAATACTCAATGGTGCAAGGAATGGTAAAATCTCCGGGGTCTTCTTTCTTTTCTATCAACAATCTAGAAGCAACAACACTATAGTGATGAATATTATCAACAGGCTCATAGCTCACTATCCGCTTAATACTTACCAGATCATTCATGAATTTTAGGTAACCAGACATTTTCTCCAATTCTTTTATAATTGCTATATTTATAGATAGGTCCTTCAGCATAGACAATAACTTCTGATATTTACCTTCTTCCTACTTTTTTTCAGCATTATGGGTAAAGAGGGAGATGTCTTGGAATGATCTTCAGAACAAGCTCCTCAACCTTATCCTTACCTTTGTTTTTTTAAATATTATTCTCAACATCTAATATTTCTTTGATTCAAGCTTAGGTGTTTCTTCAACATTTTTGCGATCATCATCATTCTTTGACATACGCATAGTTGGAAGGGGCAGATCCATGATAGTTTTACCACTCTGAGTAGTAATGTTATGTAAATGACTATCATTCTTAGGGTTTTGCACTGTATTATTATGAAGAGTTTCAGGTTGCCTTTGATTCAATGAGACCTTCCATTCAAGACTCTGTACCTCTTCTACCTAGTGGAATATATCTGTCTTTCTGCTCTATATAGTCGTCTATGTGCATTCAATCACCATCTCATTCGCTATTCGTGTCTCGGTATCGATCACAATAATAGTTCAAACCTTGGTTTTCTTGCCCCCTTGCTCTGAAACCTATCACTTCACAGTCCAAATATTGTGCTTCCTCATCTGCATCAAACTTATAATCTCTGGAAGTAGATCCCTATGCCCCAATTACATTCACCTTTTCAGTCATCATCGCTGCAAATTATTTTTAAAGAAACCCAATTTCAGTTATAAATTATGCAAATTCCTGTGCTACCATATCATCTGTCATGACCCAGCCCGAGGCCCTGGCCACGACGGGCATCCTGAACCACACAGGCTTGAGATACCCCTACCACTCCCCAACCCACTAGTGATATTGTCCACTCTGGGCCCAGGCCCCCATGGCTTTAAAACGCGTTACTAGGGGGTAAGGCTTTCTCACTTATATAACCAGCATCCCTCCTGTGTTTTGTCGATGTGGGACTCCTTCCTAAGTTGGGGTGTCACATACACCCCCCTTACGGACTCAGCGTCCTCGCTGAGGTTTGCCCCACCAAATGGGATTTGCCTACACTCAGGACTGAGGTTTGCCCCGCCTTACCAGGATTTGCCTACACTCAGTTTGAACTCTGGCCCACATCGACAGGAAAGGCACAGGGTGCTTAGGGTCATAAGTGACCCCAAGCTAACCCTTCTACTGGCATATCTCACAACCAACTGAATGAGAATTACAAATATATATGCAAATCTGTGGAAAATAACTCTTTTTGAATATGACCAATACAATACTAAAGTTACAGCATTTCAATTCTACCTTTACAACCATAACTGAAATGAAATGCATCAACTTCTACTGACTGTCTCTGAAGTCCCTACTAATACTGACTGTAGGTAGCCGGGTCATGACTCTCGACTAAACCAACTCAATACGACTGAATAAAGAAAAATACAATATTTTTAATTCTGCATAACTGACTCAGGCCCCTGAATCAAAAGGACTCATCACCTGCTGACTGGATGCCGTTAACTGACTGGATTAGAAGGTGCACGCTATACCTTATACCTACATTTTGAGAAAATGTAGCTCACACGGGTGTGTGTTTGGGTCAGTACCATGGAAATGTACCAAGCATATGGGGGTGAAATGTATATATAAAATAATATCTTAATATCATCACAGTTAATAAAATTATGCATGCTGATATAAATGACTCACTTAGCTCGATTTAAAATCATCATAATCATAAGAGAGTAAAATAAATCGGGTGAAACATGAGTCATCATAATAAATCTCAATTCACTTCTATCTCTATTCTAAATCACCAAAGCAATGAAATCTCATAATGATTCTCTTTGGAATATATGTTCATTAAATCTTTCGAAAACAATGACTTTCTCCAACTCAGTCTTTCAAACAAATATATTTTCATCTCAGATAGAAGAATAAGACTTTTCACATTAGATACGAGAATACACACACACACATTGGGAGTCTCTTATAACCGACATAAACCATATGAACTACATGGAGTCCAACGTCCAACACACATTGGGGAGAGCTGTCCTATCCTTGCCATCGGAGTAGGACCTTAATCATTCATTCGCTAGTGATCACTATGTCATTCAGCCTTAGGCTCACATCCTATGGGGGCAAGTAGTTCTAGGGAAGTAGCAATCATACCTATACCTCCCACTCGGTGCTAAAGACTACTCCTGGACTTAGCTCAGATCATTTCACAACAAAATCCACAATAACTCAATTCAAAAATTCATAACGGGAGCTATCATGATACCCTTTTTTCATAATCAATCAAAATACGGATTTCTTTTCTCATACGAGTTCAAAAAAACTCTTTCAAGACCAAAAGGTGAAATCATTCTCATCTCAAGGTGTATATAACACATAACTTCTTAAAAATTCATAATCTCGAATAGGGTGTTCAAAATCCATAATTCAACACTTGAGCAAAACATTTCAAGATTTATACTTTATGTAGTAACATGTATAATTCATACCAAAATCTGGAAATTCAACTTAAATCATGAATATTCACATTATGCTCATGAAATTCATCACATTAAGCTCATGAAATTCATCTTTAAAACATCAAAATATCATAGTTTCTTCAACAAGAATATTTCCATCTCAAATTCACAAGTAAAGCATGTAAAATCATGTGTCTTCATAAAATAATATAAATTTTAGGCACAAGAACAAAAGAATGTTCTTGTTGATATCCCCGTATACCACTATAGTAACAAAATTATTGAAAGATTGGACCTTCAAATCTTAATTGTGCAACCCTAATTGTTTTGCTCTTATTGTGCTCTTGAATGATGTGTTTAGACTGATAATAGGGTTATATGTGCTTAGGAGCTATTAAATTCATAGGGTTATGTTTAAGGACGTGTAAGGAATGTTAAAAGGCTTAGTTATCCTTGAAATAACTTTAAAATGGAGTGTTTTCATTGCTGAAACCCTAAGTGTGCGTCTCACACCTGATCGCATATGCTAGGGTATGCACCGCACACCTTATCGCACAAGCTAAGGTATGAGTCGCATACCTTATCGCACATCCATAATACCTCTCACGAAAATGGGCATAACTCATCACTCGGTTATTGAATTTTTCTAAAATTTGTATCGTTGGAAAGATAATTCAATTATCTACAATTTGATAGGTCTTGGGATGCAAAATTCCATGTATATTAAGAGATATACACGTTTGAAGTAGACCCTTGTAGAATCGAATATCAAATGTTAGACAAATCAAATGGTCTTAGCTCAATTTGGCTCTAAATGATTAATATGAACATTGTTGATCTCTAGAGCACTTAAAATACTAGGATAAAGATCACGAAACTTATATTCACATTCAACTCATTTGGATTAGAGCTTAGATGCGCCGGAACGACGGTTGTAATTCTAGCACGAAAATACGGGGTATTACATTATCTACCCCTTGGGAACATTCATCCTCGAATATGGATAATTAAGATAAAACACAGAGGAATCTCAATATTTAAGATAACTTGTACAACTGATATGAACTGAATCACTGAATCTCAAATATAATGAGTCATTAAACTGAACTACATGTGCCTGAATTCTCATGAAATTAATTATATGTCCCAGATAGAAATGAGAGTTTCAACTTATGAGTAACCATTACTTTGCGCTGGATCTGATCTCATGAGAAAAAGATGAGAGGTTTATGACATGAAAACTCGGGGTATTACAACATCCTCCCCTAGGGGTCATTCGTCCCTAATGATAATAATTTGGTGAAAAAACTAGGAAGAGACTGTGTCACTATACAGGATACTTACGAACTTAATCATGACTCAATATCTGAAACTGAAACTAATGCATGAACTGGGCTAAATCATTCGAACTTCTATCATGAAACTGAATTCTAAGCTGACTCTACTTTACTTACTTCAAGGAACTGATACATGTTGAGAGTCAAGGATTCACTTGAAGTGTTCCTGATCCATTAATACATCTCGAACTGAGAAGTCATAACTTATGCAATTGTGAATCATGAGACAACAAGACTTAGATCATACAAGGGAAATTACACCGTCTGGACTAAAATACTTGGAAAATTGAGATTATACCCTGAACACTTATGAAATGAGTCATGTTTAAATTGCCAAATCTGAAACATGATGCTTGGATTGAACGGAATTATCTTACGAAATAGTAATACTTATGAAACTTTAGATAGTAATACTAGATGAGAAGTTGGAACTCTATAAGAGCTTATCGGCTTGCTTTTTAACTGGATTGCAAGCTATAAGGACTGAATCATATTGACTGCCCATACTCAAATGAAGTATTTCTTCAGCATTTTTGTACAAAATTCTATAAACATTACGGAGCAACGGATTTGGGCCTGATTTGAACAAAACATCTGACTAAGGAATCACAACATTGATATAACTCCATAGAATGGAATATAAATATATATACCATAAACTAGGATAGTATTTCTAGGCCGCAGGAAACGCAACTTATTACTTTCAAGCTTAGCATCAGTTCTCAAATACTCTCTAACTATACTATTCCCCTTAAATACCATACTCATTTGATTCAACTCATAATTCTCACATGGGCACGAATAAATCTTTCTACAAGTTCTAAAGTAAACTAAGTCCTCTCTCCAATGTCACGACTAACTCAAAAATCATAAGATACAACATGCCACTAAAAAATACTAGTCTAAACCACATGATTCATTATTCTATATCTTCTTAGAGCTCACATCCTAAGCATAACCTACCTTACCACTTCAATGACTAATTCAAAACTCTTGATATGGATTCACTAGCGCATATTGCATACATCATCTTACACCCTACATGACATTCAAGCCTATCATTAAAACCATATATAACTTTTAGGCAAATACCCCTAAAGGCACACTCTATATATTCTCTAAACCTTTATCGACAACAATTATGTTGCACTCTTCTTAAAAACATACACACAATTTCTAACTAACTAAGACATGTATCAAAGACTTGGCCTCAATCTTACTTCACACTTTAGCCTTAGATAGAAAAGCATAAATAATCTTTCTTACTGAGGGTCATCAACTCTCTCACATTTAAACCATTGCTTATCCACTATCATCGCCACTATCTTAACATAGGAAGAGGTCACCGAAGGGCAAATACATAAGAACCTGAAGCACGAAAACTACAATGCATAACATTAACACTTATCTTAGGACTGAGGAATAAAATATCAAAGGTATGGGTTCATCAAAGAAATCTAAGCTGAGGACATACATGATATAATGTGAACTTCACTAGTATCATAAGTTTAAAAACGGGTCATACTCTACAACACGAGTTCATACATATCATGAGATATTCAACATAAGACTGGAGTTCATAGATTCATGAGAGATAATTCGAATCACAGAGTAAAGCTGTTACATGCCTCCTAGAAGCTGAGAATGTGCTTGAGCATACATGATGGGTATAAGCATAGGCTTGTGGCATGGATTTATCACGCAAGTGATGGATTTGGTTTTCTAATGACTGAAATCCAAGGAATACTCTAGAGTAAGAAGGGATCACTATCTCATCATAACTCATTATTGATATGTATCATAATGTAATTCTCGAAACTTAGTTTGGTTCTTTACTAACCATCTCCCCCTTATGTCAAAGCTGGTATTTTAAGCATGAAGGTCTATTCTATATCCTCGAGACTAAGCCATAATTTCATCATTCTAACATCTACACATAAATGCTAAACTCACAAGAATAAACAAATTTTGAACTTACCGACTTCATTCTTGAACAACCCATCCATATGCCATCCTAAATTCCTAGCTTCAATAATCATCATCAAAGACTTACACTCTCATTTGAAACCATACCTACATCTCTAATCACATGATCATAGCCCACCAAGATCATACTTCTATACTTATATTTTTCCCAAACCATGAGAATAAAATCATACTAAAAAGACTCAACATCTTCAACCATAATTCCTTAGCTATTAGGAACATCATAAATTATCTAACTAGCCTTTCTCCACCTAGCAACTCAACATTACTACCAACCACACACTATGCAATAATTCTTGAGAAATAATGCAGCCCTATAGTACCTTGGGCACACCTCTACATCATACTTAATTACGAACATATGCTCTTACACTCTTACATACACGGTTCAGGCCTACTAGATCACCTCTATATAACTAGCATCAACAACCGAACCATCAACTATTCAAACTTAATGTCTAGCGTTAAACATGATTTACAACCGAATCTCACACATAATTCTCACTTCAAAACTATAGAACCCAACATTAAGAAAAACTAGTACACAATGACAATCGATCATAATCATATGGCCTATCTTATTCAAAATCCGTTAAGCATTCTCCTTCTTCACATCATTACTATTTACCCATCATTACACCTAAATTACTTTTATAGCTCTATAAATTTCAACCAAACTCCCTTTTTGCAATCTCAGGAAAGCTTAAATTAGCAATGCTCACCCACCAAAGTTCTTTGATCAATAACCTATACTTTTCTAGCACAACAAATACCGTCAACAACTCTTTTCATAATCCAAGCTAACTATAATTCATCTTAACAAATAACTCCTTCTCTGCCTTCTGCTAAACTAAAAAACAAGGACATAGCACTTCATTACTAACTCAATCATATAAAAAAAGATTCGTTTGTATATATTTAATAAATTGTCCTTACCATTTTTCTTGTCACTACCCTTCTAAACACAAACTTTCAACCAAGACAAGAATAACAAGATAAACAATAATTTGCTAGTGAATCGAAATAGGCCTCATACGGCTTCACTAGACTTTGGTTTTGTGTTTTGAACAAGAGAATGAAATAAATAACAAAGCAACTATCCTAGTGAATCGAAATAGGCCCCAGACAGCTTCACTAGACTTTGGTTATTCACAAACACAATGATAACAGGATTACATAATACAAGAGATAGAAACTTGACACACGATATTCAATGATCTAAGAATAAACCTTACTCTGTCTTAATTGAATAACTCAAAAGAACGGGGGTATAACATCTAATCTGAGAGACTTATAACACACTAGAAGGCTCCTCTCAATCCGTTTTATGTAACTTCTAAAACTTTTTCTAGCAATTATAAGAGCGTTATCAGGGGAGGAACTGGAACTTGCCGAATATAATACTTCAAGCACAAAGATAGGGAAGTATAGATTATCATTATGGATTCTGAGGAGAAATTCTAAAGCCCATCTGACTTAAGATTTGTGCACAATTTCTACAGACTAGATAAAACACTTTAATATTCAGGACTCAAAAGTACTGACAGGATACTTTCTAGCTCTGTTACAGTCCCATACCTATTTATGAAGAATGAAGCTCAACTATTTTTGATACCTTGGAAATGAGGCATCGTTGGCCAAAATAGAGAAAGATAAGAATTTACATAAGTTTCTTAGAGAACCTTTTCATGGCATGGTCCTAGACTTGAAAGAAGGGAAACATTTCCTAAATGCCCTGTAGCCTCTCGAAGAAAAATACAAACATCTCCGTACCGCTCTACAAGACTCTACTAGGCACAACTTCATAGACACCCTAGGACACTTGAACTCTGTGCTCTGACACCAAGTTTGTAACGCCCTGAAATTGGGTCCTGAGATGTCATACGGTACTTAGGGTCACAAGTGACCCCAAGCTAACCCTTCTACTAGCACATCTCATAAGCAACTGAATAAGAAGTACAAATATATATATGCAAATCTGGGAAAAATAACTATTTTTGAATTTGATCAATACAATACTAAAGTTACTGGATATCTATTCTGCCTTTACAACCATAACTGAAATAAAACGCATCAACTTCTACTGACAATCTATAAAGCCTCTTCTAGTCCTGACTGTAGGTAGCCGGATCATGACTCCCGACTAAACCAACTCAATATGACTAAATAAAGAAAATACAATATTTTTAATTCTGCATAACTGACTCAAGCCCCTGAATAAGAAGGACTCATCACCTGCTGACTAGATGCCGCTAACAGACTGGATCTGAAGCTGCACGCTAATCTTATACCTACATTTTAAGAAAATGTAGCCCACACATAGGTTTGTGTATGGGTCAGTACCATGGAAATGTACCGAGCATATAGGGGTGAAATACATATATAAAATAATATCTTAATCTCATCATAGTTTACAAAACTATGCATGCTGATATAAATGACTCACTTAGCTCGAATTAAAATCATCATAATCATAAGAGAGTAAAATAAATCAGGTGAAACATGTAAGTCATCATAGTAAATCTCAATTCACTTCTATCTCTATTCCAAATCACCAAAGCAATCAAATCTCATAATGATTCTCTTTGGAATATATGTTCATTAAATCTTTCAAAAACAATGACTTTCTCAAACTCAGTCTTTCAAACAAATATGTTTTCATCTCAGATAGAAGAATAAGAATTTTCACATTATATAGGAGAATACACACACACATTGGGAGTCTCTTATAAATGACATAAACCATATGAGCTATATGGAGTCCAACGTCTAAAGCACATTGAGGAGAGCTATCCTATCCTTGCCATCGGAGTAGGACCTTAATCATTCATTCACTAGTGATCACTATATCATTCAGCCTTAGGGTCACATCCTATGGGGGCACATAGTTCTAGGGAAGTACCACCCAGAACTATACCTCCCACTCATGCTAAAGACTACTTCCGGACTTATCTCAGATCATTTAACAAGAAAATCTACAACAACACAATCCAACAATTCATAACGGGAGCCATCATGCTACCCCTTTTTCATAATCAATCAAAATGTGGATTTCTTTTCTCATTCGAGTTCAAAAACTCTTTCAAGACCAAAAGGTCAAATCATTCTTATCTCAAGGTGTATATAACATATAACTTCTTTAAAATTCATAATCTCGAATAGGAGGTTCAAAATCCATAATTCAACACTTGAGCAAAACATTTCAAGATTTATAATTTATGTAGCAACATGTATAATTCATACCAAAATCTGGAAATTCAAATATTCACATTAAGCTCATAGAATTCATCTTTAAAACATAAAAAAATATCATAGTTTCTTCAACAAGAATATTTCCAACTCAAATTCACAAGTAAAGAATGTAAAATCATGTGTCTTCATAAAATAATATAAATTTTGGGCACAAGAACGAAAGGATCTTGTTGATATCCCTACATACCTTTATAATAATGAATTTATTGAAAGATTGGACCTTAAAATCCTAATTTTGTAACTCTAATTGTTTTGCTCTTATTGTGCTCTTGAATGATGTGCTTGGACTGATAATAGGATTATGATGTGTTTAGGAGCATATAGGGTTATGTTTAGGGACGTGTAAGGAATGTTAAAAGGCTTAGTTATCCTCGAAATAACTCAAAAATAGAGTGTTTTCACTGCTGAAACCCTAAGTATGCGTCGTACACCTGATCGCATATGCTAGGGTATGCGCCGTACACCTTATCGCACAAGCTAAGGTATGCGTCGCATACCTTATCGCACATCTATACTGCCACGCACGTAAATAAGCATAACTTATCACTCGGTCATTGGATTTTTGTTAAATTGGTATCATTGGAAAGCTAATTCAATTATCTACAATTTGATAGGTCTTGGGATAAAAAATTCCATGTATATTAAGAGATATATACGTTTGAATTATACCCTTGTAGAATCAAATATCAAATGTTAGACAAATCAAATGGTCTTAACTCAACTTGGCTCTGAATGATTTATATCAACATTGTTGACCACAAGAGCACTTCACATACTATGATAAAGGTCATGAAACTTGTATTCACATTCAAATCATTTGGATTAGAGGTTAGACACACAGGACCAACGGTTAGAATTCTAGCACAACAATACGGGGTATTACATCATCACTAGATCTATTGTCAGTAGCAGCTCAAATATTATACATATTATCTCCTCTACCAACCTTCTGAGTGTGCCATCCTTGATTAGTGATAGATATTTCATCTAAAATTTTATTCGCCATGTCCCAATGAAGACACATAAGAGCACCTCCAGATATAGTGTCTGCTGATAACGCTCAACTTACACATTAATTTTGTTCAAAGTAGTTGTTATCAATATATTTACTCAACTTTGGAGTCGGGGTCGAATCCATGAGGAACAATGTGAGTGGCGATTAAACTAATTTAAAACTATAGCTACAAGTTATATTCAAATAAATGATATGAAAAGATAAAATAGGGGTTTTAAAATTGTTGAACAAAACTTATTAACACTTCAATTCACCTTAGAACTCAAAGCTTAAATTGCAATATTTCAAATCAATGATATAGAGAAACTAGAGTTGTGATCACCATGATTAGTAATCCTTCATTAAATAATAGTTATAGTATTAGATTCTCGTGACTTATGGGAAACACCAAATTATCAGTATCGACAGTTCATCTAAGTGTTTCTCAACTTACCTAGATGTTGAGTTCCTTAATTCTCTCGAACATAGGAACCTTCTATTCATACTAATTTTATTTCGTGTTGATTAATCTTGTTACAACATTAATCATTAGATGGAAACTTAACCTTCCCAAATCCTTATTTATAATTCACTACCTTTAGTTTATTTCTCAGTTTGAGCAAATCAACATAAGAAGAGATCAATTGTTTGCAATCAAAAAAATAATAATTAATATAAAAGAATTATCAAGATGTTGCCACAATCACTCGAATGCTAACAAACTATTAATATAATACAGGAGTAATCATAGATCCCACAACCCTAGTTGTGGGTGTTAATTCCACATGAAAGAGAAAGCGATAACAATAACTGAATTCATAATTCAAAGGGATTAAACTTACAAAAGATGTAGTCAGATATTTATTCTCTTCCCGAATTCAAGATGAATATGCCACAACTAAATCAAAGAATTGAAAATTGAAATCTAAGTTTAGAGACCAAAGAGAAATAAAGTAGTCTCTGGAATATGTACCAGAGGTTCAACACCTTAAAACTAGAGAAAAAACAAATTAATGTCGTGAAGTTCCAGATTAATGTCTGCCTCCAATAAAACCTAAAAAATTCCCCTTAAATTCCAGAAGCTAAATTAGGAACCAAATCCAACATACAACTTTTTCTTACATAGGTGACAACAGCATATGATGACTTATTAGGGGGTTGACGGCTTATCAGACATGTCGTCAACTCCTCTCTGTATTTGATATGTTGTGGTCTTCAGCTGACTATGAGTCTGATGGCTTATCAAAGATCTGATGAATTATCAAAGAATGTCACCACTTCTTCAACTCAGCTTCTAAACGCTACCTAAGGATTACAATAATCCTGATGACTTATTAGGACTTTGATGATATATCAGACAATGTCATTACTTATTTACTTCAAATCTCATGTACTTCCTTAGGCTGATGGCATTCTCCACAACTTATCAAAATTATGATGACTTATCAGAGATGTCATCACACTTCTGCTCCAACTTCCTCGCACTATCTACAGCTGACGATAACTCTGATAACATATCACAAATTTGATGACTTATCAGAAAAAGTCGTCAACTATACTTTTATGGCCACTTGTACCAAATTCATATCTTTGCTCTTATTGTCTTTGGTTTTCTTGCATCTTGACTTTCCTGCATTAACATAGAGAAAGCAATCAAAAATGACAAAAGTTTCTTAAGACTTTACAATTATTTCTAGTTAAAAGCCACAAATGTGTTAGCATTAGCTCACACATCAACACCCTCAGCTTAATACAGTTGTTTTTCCTCAAGTAACTTAAACATAAGTAAGAGGATAAAAAGCACATTCGACAGTTAATCATTCATTTCAGCTCAAAACATATTTACCATCTCCAAGGTTAATCATCTCAAACTCAACTGTGTATATTACAGAAAAGCAACAATGCAACACAATGAAATCAAGCTATGGCATCAACTTAGCAACAACAACCATGCATGTATCAATATTACACTACCCAAACAAGTTAGTAACTAGCAACATAACCAGTGTACCCTTACAACAAAAAAGTCCCTCCTCACTCATATGTGGACTCAAGCATGTTAATGCAGGGACAGTCAAGAGACACTCACTCTCAGAAAGAAGTTCCAGTCCATGTATGCCAAATACCATAAGCTTGCCCTTATTTTCATTACCGATAAGTCCCCGTAAAAATTGCATGTCAAATTCATCTCGTAAAGCTCCATGAGAGATTCCAACAATTAGAAAATTTTTTTGCTAAGTTTGCAAGTTCAACACTTAATTGCAAGTTCAACACTTACTCATATTTTAGACCTCCTAACTTTGGGGATTTATTTAATGACCTTCCCGACCTCCTTTTTTAGATTTTCAAGTTGCGTTGCGATGAGGAAAGTCCCTAGTACGTATTGGACATATTTCGGGTGCATTTTGGGCGCATTTTAGTGGCTAACTCATTGGTCTAAAATGCTCTGCATTCCAGGTACATTTCAGGTCAAAACTTTTAGTCAACTTCAAACTATCATAACTTCCTGCATATAATAAACTGTGAGAGATACTATATATCAATAGCAAGATATTTGAGTCTTCTTTCCAATTCAATTATTTTCATCCAATTTGAACATTGGAGTAAAAATTTATGATCAATTTACTTCAGCCTATCAGCCTAAAAATAATAGAGGACAGCTGCGTCTTTATTTAGTTCTCTAGGGGTATTTTAGTCTTTTCCACCTCTATATATATATACACAAACACGAAATTCAGCATAATTTAGCAACATATGCTTGATTTCTCTTAAAATTCATCAAGAACAAGAATAGGGTGTGCAATTGGAGATTTAATTTCAAGAAATTCTCTGTGTTGATCTTCTTAAAATAAAGAACTAAGGTATGCATAGTATTCATCCATGGATTCCTTCCATCCATGGAGCTCAAGAATCAAGTTTTAAGTTATGTATCATGAATATTTTGTGGTGGGATGATTATGTTCATGTTGATAATGTTAAATTGAGTTTTTAATTCCATGAGTTATCTTAAGAATCATGAAAACTAATTTATTTTGTAATATTATTCATATGAACTTTATGTTGAATTCTTGAAATTGCAAGTTGGACGTTGGTGATCGATGTTGTTGGTGTTGAATGATTCCCAAGTTGGGATCTTTATGTGAAATCATGAAACTATGTTGAAATATAAGTTGAAGTCCATTAATTTGGTGATTATTACTTTGTGAAAATTTTATGATTTCACCTATGCCTAAGTTGTGCATAAAAGGTGTTTGATTAAATGTTTAAGAGAAACAAGAAACATGTAGTATGGATTAATATGACCTAAAAGGTGAATTCATGCCATTGACCTCATGCTTGAATGGCTTACATGCTATTGTTGTAGAATGAATATGTTGTTGGAATGTCATGATGTTAGAGTATGAAATTATGATCTTGATTAGATACATTCGTACCATGAATAAGATTACGTTAACCATGTACTTTATGAAATCCCCAACTTATTTTTTTATTAATGGTTGATATTGATCATGTATTCCAGAATGTCAAGAAGTGTCAGTTTCCTTCTATTGAGTCCTGGGGGTACTTGTACCCAAAAAATATAGTTGTGTGCCTAGAGCCATGTCATGTTTTCATGATACTCTCAGTCAAGCCATGTTCAGTAGACTTTATTCAGCCTCATGACTAAGGAAAACTCATGTAAAGGTAGTATCAGTTCAGTTTTACTCAGTACTTAGTAATCTACGTAATCTTAGTAATATTCCATCAGTATATAGAATTCAGTAAATCTCAATATCAGTATAATTTAGTTCAGTATTTAGTTTAGACATTAGTAAACTCATTCAGCTAACATAACTTAGTAGTATTTAGTTAGTTAACAGAATTCTGTAGTCTTTCTCTAGTCATCGAAACTCAATAAACTCAGTCCATGTTCAGTTCAGGTAAATAGAATAATCAGTAACAGTTTATTTAATTCTACTATAAACTAGGAAATAAATTTAGTATAATCAGTTCAGTGTCATTAAGTAGGGAGTATGGTTCAGCACTAAGTGAACCCAAGGATGGGAACTCACCTACCAGTAGAGGGTGTGATTCTAAAAAGTAGTCCTTGCATTCTCGAACTATGTATCCAGCATAGGTTGAGACATCAATAACTGTTATTTAAGGGTAGATGAGATGGCTTAACCAATCAAATAAGGGTTCCCACCGCTCTCATTAGAGTACTTACCAGATGAGGGTCACTCACAGCTTGTTCTTACCAGTGGCGTGGTATTGACACCCTTCCAATCAGGGCAGAGATTGGACCCCATCTTAGCTATTATAGCATATTTGGGGCATATCAGTTAGATAACTACTTCCTACACCTTTAGTATCAGTCTTAGTAAAATAACTCAGATGGTTCTTCAGGATATTAGGACTGTCAGATACAGCCAACTCAGATACAGTACGGAACTTAGCTAGTTCCATCAGATTTAGGACTGTTAGATACAGTCATTCATGCTATCAGTTATGACAACTCATGTTGTCAGATATATTAGTTATCAGAATTCAGTTATCATTCAAGATATATTATCAGTAAATATATGTCATCAGTATTCATACTTATTAGTCATGTTATCACGAGCTCAATTTTAGGACTGTTATATATGGTCAATCAAATCAGTTCTTCATATCAGAACTATTAGAAACAATCATTCCTTTATCAGTAATATAGTATCAGTCTCCCAATATTCAGTAATACAGTATCAGTTTCCTCACATATTAGTGAATTATATATCAATATCAGTAAACTCAGTCATTCAGTATCTCAATATCAGTAAACTCAGTCATTCAGTATCTCAGCATTAGTAAACTCATGTTGTTAGTATTCAGACTCAGTAGTAAGTATCACCACGAGTTTAGTTGCAGTTACGTATGTCTGTATGTATTTTCACGTTCATATCAGTCAGCATTGTTCATGTATATAAAACCCTTTGCATTTAGCCTACCTCACTTGTATACTTAGTATATTTAGTCGTACTGATGCATTCGTGCTATGGTGTTTTATTTGACGCCATAGGTACAGAGGTACGAGTTTCAGAGCAGCAGTAGCATTGCAGATTTCAGTAGTCAGTGCACCTCTTCATTCGAGGACAATATTATTATTACTTTATTACAGCATTTCAGATTAGTTTTTTAGTTCATGGAGTTAGTTGGAGACATGTTCCTTCAACTCTTTCTTCAATTCAGTTAGAGGATTTTGGACTAGATGTCAGATTAGATGTTCACACTTCAGTATTTATGTTTCTTTTTGGTATTGTTATACCATGTTTTTTAGATGTGTATCAGTATTGAACCTTATGGCTTTATAGTTCATGTTTCCATATATTTTTTGAGATATTATGCAGTTTACAAGTATATATATAAGTCATGGGTTAGCTGTGGTCTTTTGGGGTCATGAGCATCATGTAGCATTTTGATTTAGAAAATTGGGGCGTTACAGTATGATACTCGATAATATTTAAGGTGACTATGCCTCCTTTGGAGTACACTATCTTTTGGGGTCTCACTTATTTACCTTTACTTAATTTCTCCCTTTCTTGATTAAAGAACATTCAAACTGGGTGCCGTTTTTATTCATTCATTTTCTTTTTTTCATAACTTTTGTTTTCTCATTCTTTTTCTACCACACCCAGCCTTGCATATTCTTTATTACCCTTCTTCATACTCACTTTACATCATGAACTCCTATGATAGCTACCCACAACTTAGGCTATTTGCCTAAGTCAAAGTGCACAATATCCAATGAGGACTTAAAAGTGTATATTGCAAATGAGATAGGAGGGCCTTTAATTCCACGACCGGTGAATCATCAACAGATGGTCAAGATGGAGGAGTGGCCTATTCTTCAAGTCAAGATCCAACTTTATTAGAGCATAAGAATAAGAATCTTTACCATACAATTCAGTGACCATCTAATCATAATCATTGATACCATAACTATCTATTTTTATAATAATTACTTCTAGTCCCTCCACCATAAGTCTTTTCTCAATAGGGGAAACTAATACATCATCATTACTAGTATCTATCACAGACAACACCTATATATTATTTGGATTCTACATTGATTTTAACATATGAAAAGTCACTTATTTTTCATTGATTCTAAACTTTATCATCCTAATCTCCATGTCAACCAATGCCCTACGTCTAGCTAGGAAGGTCCTTCAAAAGATAATAGGGACTTCACAGTTCACCTCACAATTATGGATTACAAAATTAGCTATAAATATGAAGGTAGTCACCTTTACTAACACATTACATAAAACTCCAATCGGTTTTGTCAGAGTTCGATTGGCCATTAATAACCTTATAGATGTACGTTTTTTATTTTCAGACTTCTTGTGGTTCGTAATTAGCTTATATTGGTTGAGTTTATTATTTTAGTTCACTAGTGTTTAGAGGGAATTTTTGTTTTGTAGGCCCTCTCATCATGACATTTCTAGTCGAGGATATTTTATGTGTGATGAGCATAATAACTTAGTAAGAGACTATCACCTACTTGCAATTGGTTCCTTAATGTAGGGATCTTTTCTTTAGTATAGTTTGACCCTAGTTTTAATGTTTAGAAGTTTTACAAAAGTCTGTAGAGGTGGTTTGAGAGGTACAAGGTAATGCTAGATAAGAAGTCACTCAATTTAGTAGCAGCAGAGATAATGTTATGTTTTTTCTCAAAGAATAGAGGTAGAGTACTCTAATATAGTGATTATAATCATAGCACCAGTTTTTTATCATCCCACTATAATTCTATTTAATCCTTGGTCTATATTATCTTATGTGTCTATATAGTTTGCTACTACTTTTGATGTTATATGTGTGTCCCTTGTTATGCCTATTCATGTATCTACCCCATAGGTGATTCTAGCGGTGGATCTAGTTTACTAATAATATATTGTTAACTTTTTGAGGTATGAGACTTGGGTAAACTTGATTATCCTTGATATGGTGTATTTCGATGTTATCTTAGGTATGGGTTGGTCGGCTACTTATAATGCAGTTTTGAATTATTTTGCTATGATTTTGGCTTTAGCTATGCTTTGTGTTTTAAGGTTAGGATTGAAGGGTGATTTTACCTTATGTTTGAAGGGTGTTATATCTTTTATAAGTTCTTGTAACATGGTATGAAAGGGTTGTCTTTCATATTAGTCCTATATTCTCAATACTAGTATTGCTTCACTACTTTTTTTTAGTTTTTGAGTAAGTTGTTAAGATGTGTTTCCTATAAATTTCCTCATATTTATTTTGACTAGGATGTTGATTTTGCCATTGTTGTAAAATTGGGTGCTAATCCTATGTCTATTTCTCTTAATAGGACATCCCCAATAGAGTTAATAGATCAAGTATGTCTTGTTACGGTAATCATGTCTATTTTGGAAGGAAAAAAGATGAATCTTTGTGCATGTGTATTGATTAGCAAGAATAAAATAAGGTAACTATCAATAACAAGTATTTTTTTCCTATTATTATTGACTTGATTGATTAGCTTTAGGGTGATTCAATGTATACTAAGATCAATTTGAGATCTGGTTATCATCTGTTGTCGATTAGATCTTTAGAAGTTTCTAGTATGGCTATTCAGATGCATATGGCAATTATATGTTTTTGGTTATGTCTTTTTGTCCTTCTAATTCCCTAACGATATTTATGGAGTTCATGATTGGGTATTCTAGCCTTATCTTTAAGCTTTTATTGCTATTTTTGTCAATGACATCTTCGTTTATTCCATGAATAAGGTTGACCATGAGTGATATTGTAGGATTATACTTCTAAGATTGAGAGTTGAGTTGTTATATGCAAACTTCTCCAAGTGCTAGTTTTAGCTAGATTATGTTTCTTTCTTAGGTCATGTTATTACCAAGGATAATTTTATGGTCCATACTGCCAAGGTAGCAACGGTTAGTGATTGGGATAGACCCACTTCTCCTACTGAGATATAAAGTTTTAATGGGTTATCATTCTATTATTGATGTTTTGGGTAGGGTTCCTCTACTATTGTGGCTCCTTTGACCAAGTTGACTTACAAGAAGACTATTTTTTATTAGTCAGAATCTTATGAAAAGAGCCTTTTAAAGTTCAAGGAATTGGTAAGATTGTCTCATATATTGACTTTTCCTAATGAGGTCGTGAAATTTATTGTGTTCTATGATTCTTTTGAATTTTGATTAAGTGGTGTCTTGATGCAGATGGGAAATCTGATTACTTATACTTCTCAATAGTTGAAACCTCGTGAAAACAACTACACTACTCATGATTTGGAGTTTTCCGCAGTAGTGTTTATGTCAAAGTTGTAGCTAAACTACTTATTTTGTGTTTATTGTGATATTTTCTCCAATCATTATGGCCTTCAGTACCACTTCACTTAGCGTGACTTTTAGATAAGAGAACATAGATAGTTAGAGTAACTTAGGGATTAAGATCTAAGTATTATTTATAGGCTAATATGTAAACACCTTCTCCATCTCCCAAGCCCAAATTCCTTCTAGTTTAGAAGTTATAAAAATTTGTTATGGAATGTTTTTGAATTTGGAACATTCTCACAGGAGGTGCTTTAGGAAGGGTTCCTCTATAATTGTGGCTCCTTTGACCAAGTTGACTTAGAAGAAGATTGTTTTTTATTAGTCAAAATCTCGTAAGAAGAGCTTTTTAAAGTTTAAGGAATTGTTAAGATTGTCTCCTATCTTAACTTTGCCTAATGAGATCATGATATTTATTGTGTTCTGTGATTCTTTTATACTTTTATTTGAGTGGTGTCTTGATGCAGATGGGAAAGCTGATTACTGATGCATCTCAGTAGTTGAAGCCTCGTGATAAAAATTACACTACTCATGATTTGGATTTTTCTGCGGTAGTGTTTATGCTAAAGTTTTAGTTATACTACTTGTATTGTGTTCATTGTGAGATTTTCTCCAATCATTATGGCCTTCAGTACCTCTTCACTTAGCATAATTTTAATATGAGAGAACATATATGGTTAGAGTAACTTAGGGATTAAGATCTCATTATTATTTATTGTCTAATATGTAAATACCTTCTCCATTTCTCAAGTCAAAATTCCTTCTAGTTTAGAATTTTTAAAATTTTGTTATGGGATGTAGTGGAATTTAGAACATTCTCATGGGTTATTGGTGAAACAAGGTGGGAGGCTAGAGGAGGTTTGAAATTCCCTTAGTATTTATATACTAGGATCAAGTTAGTTTGTTGGTTCCATGAGTGAATTGGGAAATTATGTTTCTATGCTTAATAAGTTGTCTTTACTGGTTTGACTTTGCTTGACTATACTTGATTTCCTGATAAAATGGTTGTTGTTGCTTGACCTTAACTGGTGTTGTTGTTGTTGTTTATATTTTGAATATATATGTGTTGAGCATGGATTGATTATTTGTACTATATTTTAATTATGTGATTGTAATGACCATTCAGTTCATTTTTTGTATTTCCAGCCATTTTTGCTATTTAAAACTTTTCTATAACTGCCCCTAATTATTTATGACTTGTTGGAACTGACAGTTCGGTTGCAGAGTAGTTCATTTAATGTTTAGAGCCAATTCCTTATGCTGGTTCAAATTCACTATTGGGGAAAAAACTTTAGTAAAACAACCCTGTAAGCTAGTTCTATTGTTCCAACAACTCCAAAACATAAGTTTTAGGTTTGGTGGACCCTTGGTTTGGGTCTCAAGGCATTTGAACTTATTTTGAACTACTGGTTGGACGTTAAGAAAATGTCACATGGTTTGGAACCCACCCTTCATCGAAATAAGATCAGATGGAAATTTTATCTATGCCATTGAGTCCAAAGCATCAAATTTTATAGAATAGCATAGTTCATTAGCATATATGGGATTCTGGATGAATCCCAAAAGGTTGACATAGGCTTCAAAATATTCCAAGTCTTTAGTGGATGCAATAAAATCTAGTGTGACCGCTAAAGCGGCCTTTGGTGCCTTTGTGTAGGGCTCTTTAGCGACCCTAACCAAATGCCAAGTGCCGTTTTAGGGTCCTGCAATATCTACGAGCTAGCACTTTAGTGTTCAATATGAAGCTTTAGCTCCTACTACTAAAGCATCATAGTGTCCACTTAAGTGGAATCCACATACCTAGGAAGTGTAAAAATACCCCCACTTAGCCAAATTTTCACTATTTTTCATCCATTCCCTTGATTATTGAATATTAAAAGTGGGAATTCTAAGGAGAATCAATTGTGGGTGATTGTGGAGCTTTGGTATAATTTATTCATTTCTTGTTCGAATTTGTTGAAGTCTTCTATTAATTTCTTAATAGAATCCTTCATCTTTTTCCAAAATCTCTTGAATCATGGTGATTGATTATAGCACCATTAGATCTCAAAATTCATTTATTTTTTAGGGTAAATGTTCCTTCAGCATAGAGAGACTTATCTTTGTTTCAAAATTGTGATTTCTTAATTGGCCCCCACATGGGAGTTTTGCATGATTTTGTATCTAAAGAATAATAGTGTAAATGGATATCATTGTTCTTATTTTGATGAGTAAATTGTGATTTTTATAGTGTGGCATCTTGAGGAAGCTTCTTGAAAAGGAAAATAGGTGGTTTAGCAGATTCTTTGAGCTTTCCTTTTGCATTCAGGTAGGCTAGGTTTAGCCTCTTCATAGATTGAGCTATTTCATAATATGATTACGATAATATGCTATATGGATGGGATTTAGGTGTTGAAGGTAATATTGACCATTTTTGGGTTCGTTGGACTGTTTAGGCTATCTTGAATTCATAATTTAGACATAATTGATATAGTTGCCCATGCTTTATATATAATTTCTTTCCTAGGATTATTTATGGCTTGTTTAACATCTATTATTGGATTTACACACGTTATCCTAGTCCGAGGTAAACTTTACCTAAATAGAAAGTTTATGGATTAGAAGTGGGCTTCTCTTGCCCACATTTGGCCAAGACTTATGTTAGCTTTTGGAAACTTATTTACGCATGATATACCCTAATTAATCTTAATTTGGGACTTTGAGGAGATTGATTATTTATTGAATATGATAGTTTTGTAGTTTAGAGTTAGTATTGAACTTACGTAAGGTTTAGTGGTTAAGTATTGTTTTGGTGATATGGCTTACAATTATACTTTATTTATGTAGTCTACTGTTATGGTCTATTGATATATGAGTTCTGGTTCAATTCTGACATTTGATGATGTTGTTGATAATATGAATTCCAGTTCAAGTTCGGGAATTAATAATGATATTTATAATTTGAGTTTCAATTCAAGTTTTGCATGTGATATTATGATGATGGTACTATTGAGGATGTTATGATGATAATAATATAAGCTCCGATTCTAGCACAACATTGAGAGTTGGGCATAATATGATTCAGTAAAGATGGGTTGATGTTTATAGCTTATGTTAGGTAAACTTATGGATCTTTGATTATTCATTTTCCCTTAATTGTACCCTCCAGGTTTATGGAGGCCTGGATTGAGTTATTTACTTTTCCGAACATATTGGGTTACATGGGACAAATTATTACTAATAATTGTGTGATCTTAACATTATTTTTCCATATTTATTTATTTACTTATGCACAACAGTGTTGGAGCAAATTTCCAGGTTTGCCCTTTTATCTTGACTTAGTATTTTATCTTCTATTATAATACATTTATATCAAAATTTAGCTCAGTCAGCAGATGATGCGTACTAAGTACTCATGGTTTAGATACTCATACTAAACTTTTGTGCCATTTTGGTGTAGATATGAGTATTAGTTACCTCCACTAATTTGACATTCGGGCTGAGTAGATTTTGGAGATATAGTGAGCTCTCAAAGTCGGAGTTGGCACTTTTTCTTCTATTTATCAATACCTAGTTTATCTTTTTTTGAGACAGATTCTATTTAACTATTTAGTATGTATGGTTCATTTGTAGTAGTTCTTGTGCCGACATTACTGAGTCTTGCGATGGTTGTTGAACCTTTATATATCTATTAGACCGCTACAACTAATTTATTATAGTTTTTAACTCTTTAAATGTTCTTCGGGTTTTTAACCTATTTTCCACCAAGTTAGCCCAATAATTATAACTTTGGGCTATGGTTTTGTTTACCTACTGGTGGGATAAAGTATGTGTCATCATGACTCATAAATTAGGTCATGACAAATTTGTATCATAGCCTAGGTCTTACCGGTATTGCTGGTACAATAGAAAGTGTCTAGTAGATTACCGTGGATCTAAACAATAATGTTTACTTCTTATATTTGGTAGGCTATGGGACAATCTTTAGAGTTTTTCACGTATTTCACTCATTTCATGCTGAGTGACTGAGTTTGTTTCCAAATTATTTATTTGTCTTCACTTATTCGAAGATGGCTAGGGCCCTTGCTACGATTACCCATGACAAGGGTCCCAAGACCAATCCTAGGGATCCCGTCGTTGTTCATGGATGACAAAGTGGTCATGGGAAACCTAGTGTTGTGAACCTATATGGGGTCTAGCGTAAGGTGCCTTCACCAGACCTTATTTCTGCCCCTGAGCCAGAGATTTGATATGACCCAATTTCTCAAGGCCTGATGCGTCCTAACTTAACCCAATAGCAAGCCGAGCCGTTTCTCGAAATGATAGATAATGGGCTAGTAGGAAAAAATCCAAAAAGATCACATAAAATTATATTGGTACTAATAACAAATGATAAATTGAATGAAAACCTATATGCTATATCAAAATGAGGGAAGGAAAAAGGACTAAATAGATAAGCGGATCCCTCCTAAGACCTGGTAAGGTTGGTACTAGAGCGACTACTAAAAGATACCCAAACAATTAGATTGAATCCAAAATATACACAACATATACAGTTAATCTTGAGTACAAAAAACTAAATTGGAATAGAAAGAGGAGGATCAGCCTCGGACGACAGTAAGTTCACCCTGCTCTGAATCAATACATAAAAGTAGAAATCAGTTAATATTCTCTGATACTACTGGATCTGCATCAGGGAAAAGATGCAAAAGTGTAGTATGAGTAACAAAGAAAAAGGTACTCAATAGGCATCATTAGCCGACTAAGCTTAATAAAAAAAAAGTATAACTAAAATGATAGGGTGTAATCTAAGTCAACAGTAAATAAGGATACATTGGTAAGCAACTACGTAGCTATACAAATGAGATAAATGAATAAATATAAGCAATATAGAAAATAAATAATGCAGTACTAACAAACAAATCAAACCTAACCTAACTGGGCCCCTACAAGCCAGCTAGGAACACTAAAGAAGACAATTAACCCAGTTGTAAACCTATAAGATGGTGTGACACGCAAGAAGTAATGAAAATATACATAAATAATCTATAATTGAACTTCATCCATTGAAATAATAATAGCAATATGTATATGCGTCAGTCTTGAATCGGCACCAATGGATTGTAATAAAAGGCCAAATAGTGGGCTTGAAACTGTAGTAATGGATAATAGCGAGAGGCCAAAGCCAGATTAAAATAGAAAATAGAGGGTAAAACCAAGAGGCTACATATATGATATACAACAGATCTCATAATAAGACGCCGAACTCAAACCAGAATTACTGGGACCACAATTCCCATAATAACCATAATCAATACCAAAATTCCCAAACAATCACAATTAGATGTTGGACTCAAATTGAAAATCATAATAACCATCCCCAACTATAATATTTAGATACATACAATACAGTATATAATGCACCAGTTGCACAAAAATTCATAACCAATGACATAAATAAAGGATATGTTATGTCTAAACTAGAACTAAAATACGTTTAATTAACCATTTGCATATTTTAATTTAAAAGGAGAAAAATCCAAGGTTTCAAAACTTCATTCCACATCCTAATGTGATAGATGCTATATCATACTTAAATAATAAAATACCAAATTTACTAGAACGGGGTCTTAACCAAATATGTAAGGCATGTTATATACATCAAACAGTACGCAACCACAAGTTCCTATAAAACAACTAGCATAATAGTACACAATTTCAGTAAATAAGCTCAATATGAAGGTAGGGTAAACCTAGCATACCTGGATGCCAAGCTAAAAATGTCCCTCTGAGAATTCTCTGAATAATGTCTCGCTAGAACTCAAGCTTGAATGATTATAGCAATATCTTAGAATTTTTATTTTATGATGGAATAAGCATGAACAAAAAATTTGTTAACAACACCCTTTTCAAGAAAATATACAAATTGAATGTTTAAAACTTTTTAGAGATGTTTTAATGGAATAATGTAACATATAAGAAAGTTTACATACACTTTAACACCTATAATGTAGTGATGAATCACTACACTGTTAATGTGGTGCCACCACATCATCTTGGTTTCCTTTCTGCCAAGTTTCCATGTAGCTTATATGCGCACTCGGGTATCACATAGATTCCTGATAAAATATTTTGAATATACCATAATTAATAGAAAATTAATTCTAATAAAGCCTCTATTATGTAACAATAGTATTTTAACATATTTAGATATACTATCTTCAGTTAAAATATTAACTGAATTTAAAAGCTACTATAAAGTAATATAAATATACCATAATTTAAATAAATTTGTCAATATCAAAAATATTTTGGGAAGGTAATAAATTATATTTCTACCAAATGCCAATTTAGATTAAATATTCCACAATATATTTGGTATTACTAAAATTTTTTATTGAACCACCCGAAAACTGAACCATCAGCCCCAAAAAGTCATAAATAACTTAAGATAGTTATAGAAATGCTCTAGACCAGACAATGTATAAAAATAAGGAAATTAACCATCAGGGTCATTACAAAATAGCCAGCAGTGGGCCAGGACCAACCCAGGCTCCATTTTCCTTTATTTCTTCAATAGTTCTTACGAATGCTTTTGTTTAATTTATGTGATTGGATGGTGGCGCACGTCTAATGGTGCACAATCGATGAATTAGACCGGTACTGAGGCTGGGGCGCATCATGTGGCTCCCAGCGTTAAGACCCCTCCTACGTTGGTAGTTGCTTAATTAATAGTTGCTTAGATGGGGGTTTCCCAGCTTGCTACATTTGTTGAGGAGAAGAAGATGCTGGGTAAGTTCTTGAGATTGGCTCTGCCTAGGTTTTCTGGGGTATCAGGAAAGGATGTATATGAGTTCTTGATTACTTGTAAGGATTAACCCCATAATTTAGGACTAGTTGTGACTCGTGATGTGGACTACACTACTTTTCTGTTAGACTTGGTTGCTTGATATTCATGGAGAGGTCGGTTTGTTTCCCTTCAATTTGGATATTCCCTATTGACATGGGCTCAATTATCTGAGATTTTATAAGAGAAATATATGCCTCGCAATCTTAGGGATCATTTGAGGGATCACTTCTCAAGGTTAGAGCAAGTCTCCATGATTGAATTTTAGAATGAGTCTCAAATTTATGAGTTGTCTATGAATGCAACTTTTATTCTATCTAATGAGTGTACTATAGTTTATTGCTTTGTTCGAGGATTAAAACATCCTCTTTTATGTCTACACAGAGTTTAGTTATTGTGGGTAGGTATTTTGCTGAGGTTCCTGATCATGCTCAAGTTACGGAGGAGATTCATTGCGAGGCCATAGGGGGTAGTGATAAGAGGCTACGATATCAGGGTAGTTTTAATAGACCTACAGTAGTTCATTATTCAAAGGCAGCGATGATTAAGGTAGGTACCCTTTGTGTCAGCCATATCAGTATCAAGGTCAATCTAGTAAGCCCGTTCAGGTAATACTTTAGATTCTTGATGGAGGATTTTGTAGTTTTAGCGATTATCTTGTCCAGAGTAGTGATCAATCATTTAGTAGTTTTCTATTGGTTATTCTACTTTTGGTGGTTATTTTAGGTAAGATAGATCTTTTAGTTTCTGTATTTCATTTAGGACATGTTATAGTTGCAGAGCTTTTGGTCATTTTTAATGAGAGTACTCCAAATGCAGTGTGATGGTTCATTCTAACTAGAGTGTTCCACCGATTAATGTAGTTCTACCCCCAACTAGAAATTGTATGAACATTTTTATGGGTGGTCCCTAGGATACTCGTAGAGGTTCTTAAGTTAGTATAATAGGAGATTTACCAGGATTCCAGCCAGGTAAAGAGCATAGCTAGTTATATATAGTACCTGCTAGACTTGCGGCTAAGTCTTCATATGCCGCTATCACAAGTATGATCTTTAATTTGCGTTAGTCGGCTTTTGCTTTATTTAATTTGGGATCCATATATATTCTTTTGTGTCTACTTATTATGACCCATGATTTGAGTTATCTTAGAATTTGTTATCTATGTCATTATGCATATCTACTTACATAGGTGATGTTTCAGTAATGGATTAGGTTTTCAAATCAATGCATTATGATTGTTTGAGACCTTGATACTCTTGTTGATCTTATTAAATTAGACATAATAGATTATGATGTAACTTTAGGCATCGACTAGTTATCCCGCTATAATGCAATCCTGGATTATTTTGGTAAGACCATTATCTTATCATGCTCGACATACCCTCAATCATGTTTCAAGTAGAGGTTTATCGCGAACCAATGTAAATTATTTATTATTTTATGCTAAAAAGCTTATTTTAAAGGGTTGCGAGTCTTATCTCACTTTTATTCATGATGTTGTATGGTGAGTCCATAGTTTAACTTTGTTCCTATGGTTTATGAGTTTCCTGATGTTTTCCTATCGATCTACCTAGTCTTCCTCCCAAGTATGATATTAATTTGTTATTGATCTTGAGTCAGGCACCCAACTTATTTTTATGATAGATTAATATATAGCTCCAGTCGAGCTTAAGGAGATAAATTCTAATATTTATGATCTTCTTGGTAAGGGTTTCATTAGACCGAGTGTGTCTCCTAAGGGAGATGCTTTGTTGTTTTTGAAGAAGAAAGATAGTTCCATGCATATGTGTATTAATTAGTGGCAACTTAATAAGGTAAGGTAAAGAATGGATATCTTATGCCTCACATTGATTATTTGTTTAACTAGGTTCGAGGAGTAGCAGTGTTCTCTAAAATTGATTTGAGATTCGGTTATCACCCATTGAGAACTCGAGCTGAGGATATCCCAAAGACAACCTTTAGAACCCATTATGGTCATTATGAGTTCCTAGTGATGTCCTTTTGGTTGACCAATTCCCTACTCCTGTAATGAATTTTATGCACCATATGTTTAGACTTATTTGGATTCTTTCTTGATTGTGTTCACCGATGACATCCTTGTGTATTTAAGGAGTAGAGAGGGAAATATGCAGCATTTATGGATTGTCATCCAGACATTAAGAAATCATATGTTTTTGCCAAATTCTCTAAGTGTGAGTTTTATCTTAAATCAGTGACATTCCTTGGGCATGTAGTGTCCATAGACGGGATTGTGATAGAAATAGCAAAGATCTAGGCCATTTGTTTTTGGGCTAGGCCTACATCTCAATCTAAGGTTCATAGTTTCATTAGTTTTTGAAGTTACTTTAGAATGTTTGTTGAGAGTTTTGCTACTATTACAATGTCTATGACAAGATTGACTCAAAAATATGTTCCTTTATGATAGTCTGAGGAGTGTGAGTTGAGCTTATTAAAGATTAGGGGATTTCTTACTTCAGCCCCTATTTTGGCTCTTTCTATTGAGGGTGGATGATTCACTGTGTATTGTGATGTTTTTGGTATTGTTTTAGGTTGTGCGTTGATGCATTAGGGTCATGTTATTTCTTATGTATTGAGGTAACTAAAGGTGCACAAGCGCATCTACCTCACTAATGATTTAGAGTAGATGGCCATAGTTTTTCTGATTAAGATTTGGAGGCTTTATTATTATATGGTGCATTGTGAGATCTTCACTGATCATTGTGTCCTTCAACATCTTATGACCCAGAGAGAACGATAAGTGCCAATTTAGCGGCTAGTCATTTTAGTGCAAATGACCAGCTTAGCTGCTTGCCATGCCAATAAGGTATGTCTTCAGTGGTTAGCGGGGCATTTTAGCTCCTAGCACTAAAGCAGCCGACTATCTACTTAAGCATCTTCCGCATACCTGGGAAGGGTATAAATACCCCATTTAGCCTGATTTTCACCATTTTTCATCCATTCCCTAGAATATCGAACCCAAAAAAGTGGAAATTCTTTATAAAGTCAATTAGGGGTGATTGTGGAGATTTTGTACATTTAGTTTATGTGGTTCTTTTCTGAATTCGTGGTATGCTTTCATTTATCTTATGGTAGAATCCTTCCTCTTTTTCTAAAATCCCTTGAATCTTGGTCGCCTGATTATAGCACCATTAGAGCTCAAAATTTACTTATTTTTGGGGTAAATATTCCTTGAGCATAGAGAGATGTTGTGTTGGTTTCAAAAGTGCAATTTCATAAATATGCCCTACATGAAATTTTTACATGATTTTGAATCCAAAGCACAATAGTGCAATTTGGGTATCATTTTTTCTCTTTTTGACGAGTAGATTGTGATTCTGGTTTATTCATATGGTCTATTATTATGGTCTATTAATATATGAGTTCTAGTTCAAGTCCAGCAATTGATAATGATCTTGATAATATAAGTTATGATTCAAATCTAGAATGTGCTGTTATAATGATGGTACTATTGAGGATGTTATGATGATATGAGGCCGACATTAAGATTTGGGCATGATATGATTCAATATGGATGGGTTGCTAGTTATAGTTGATTTTTTTGTAATGACCCTTCAGGTCATTATCCGCATTCTTACTTATTGTCGTTGATAGAGCTTCTTCAAAGTAGCCCCAAGCCATTAGTGACTTGCTGGAACCAATAGTTTTGTTACCTGGCGGTTTGTTTGTTTTTTTGAACCACATTCCCAATTTAAAGTCTTTATTGGTTCTAATTGACCACCAAGCAAAAACTTCAGTAAAAGGACCTTAAATGTGAAATCCCACTTCGACAACATGTCCAGAATATCAAAAACTATGTGGTTACATATCTCATTTGCTCAAAACAAATATCGAATGCATCTCGAGGCATTGGCCAAAGCCTAGAACCAGTTTCAAGCTTTAGACGTATCCTAGCATAGAGGGAGATACTGTGACCGTGATAGGAGAGGTCCAAACATAGTTCTACGAATGTGGCATATGGGGTCCACAGCTATATTACCCGAGGCCTAGGCAAATCCTATTTAAAGGCTGTATCACCCTTAATTTTGACCATTTTGTGCCTCCCTCTTGATCTCTATACCCTAATAGTGTGTAAAATCTTCAAGTGACTCTTGCGGGTTTATTAGGAGCTTAAATAACTTGTGTAATCCATTATTGCTACATATCTAAGGTAAAATTCATTCATGTTTTGCATTAATTTGTCGATTTCTAGACCCAACACCCCAAATAGGTTGAGGCTCAATTTTAGCCACAATTATGAATGATTTATGCAAATTTCATAAGCGTTATAGATCCCTAATGATAGTTGATCAATGGGTTGGTAACGAAAACTCATTTTCTGAAGGTGGGACCCAGTTGAGGATTTGGTGTCATTTTAGACCATGACATAATGGTTACATTATAGGTATTGTCATTCTTGTATTAATGCTTAGATTGTGTTTTGATAGCTTCACTCATGAAAGAATCTTCAAGAAAAGGGAAGGAAAATCTTGTAGGTTTGAGAGCTATTTAGGCTCAAGGTAGGTTAGGCTTACTTATAGTTAGATTGAGCTAAATTGCGGTATATTTATGATATCTTGTGAGATTGGGCGGGGTCTTAGTTGATAAATGGGTGAATGATGCTACTATAGATTATTTGATCCTCGTAAGCTTTCAAACTTGAAAAATATGATGCTTGACTATAGACTAGAACCTTGGGTAGTTCTACTGGTTTTCTCATGAATAGTATCAAAATTCTTTAGTTGCTCTAGTAGAGGAGAATGATTTTTTCGACTAACCTTAATAGTATGTTGACCTAGATATGACTAGTTATGAATTGACCTCAGTGTTTGGTGTGACTTAGAAAGGATACTTGAAGAAGATTTCCTCTCATAGTCCTAGTAAGGATTGAAAAGCCCTTATGGTGTGATTTAGATAACCTAGCATAATTCCAGGTTGAAATTGGTCTTATAGAAGTGAACTTTGGCATTATTGGGATTTAGGAGTGGGACTTGACCCACCTTAATCTTGAACTATGTAATTCCTTTGTGACCAAGATACTAGAAAAACATTGGTTAAAATAGTTAAACCCGATTGTCGGTTATGTATGTGGTCGTTGGTTTGATAATGTGTATACTTGATTGATTATCTTGCTGCCATGATATGGATAGCCTTGGAAAGTCTTGTAAATTTACCCTATGCTTATTCCTTCACTTATCCTTTTGATGAGTTCACCAAAGGAACCTCTAATTATGTTACCACTCTTGCTATGGCCCAAGCCTAATGATTAAACTATGTTTATGTGATGGATTTTCCTTTGGGGTTTGTATTATGAAAAGTGGGAGTAAAAGATACATCTAGAGAGCATACACATGTCTTATAATTCACTTTCTAATAAACATGTTAACTTGGAAAAGTGGGGATTGCATATATCATTTAGATGCTCATGCTTATGTAACTACTTATATTATGTAGTGATGATCAATAGTAAAGTATAATGGTATGTGTTACCTTACATCACTTATACTTTATCATTCTGGGTTGTATATGTTTGTTGATTTGACTACATATGCATGTGTATATTGCTATCTTGGAGGATAAAATGATGTTATAAGGATGTCTGGTGAATTCGAAGGATATAATGATGTAATGATGATGCTCAGTAAATCTAGAGGATACAATGATATTATGATGATGACCGATGAATTCGGAAGATATAATGATGATATGATGATGTCCGGTGAATTCGACGGATATAATGATGTTATGATGAAGCCTGGTGAATCTGGAGGATTAAATGATGATATGATGATGCCTTGTGGATCCAAAGGATATAATGATGCTATTACGATGCCCGGTGAATTTGTAAGAGGTAATGATGATATGATGATGCCTGATTAATATGGAAGATATAAAGATGTTATGATAATATTTTGTGTGGTGAGTATATATGCATACATGGATGCATGTGAGGTTGTGCCTTGTGTGGCTAAACCCATTTATTTTCTTGCAACACAAGGTCTTCCTTGGTAAATTGTTATCCATTCTTTGTCATTAATTACAAGATAAAAGGTGTGACCCTTGTTAACTCTAATTAGTATCGGAAAGTATATTATGCCGAGTATTGGGTTAAGGCTAATTGCTATGTGTAATCTTGTGTATAACCAATGGCTTAACTAGTAAATCTACTTGACTTTGATGAATGGTTATGTTATTGAATTTTGCCTAGTAAAGTAGCTTATATGATAACTATTTGTCTCTAATAAATGACTATACTTGTAGCCTAGAAGCCTAGTGAACTATTTAATGGACCATACTTAGCTAAACTATGGAAACTAGTCCTTAAGGTTGTGACATGATCAAACTAGTCCTTAAGGTTGTGACATGACACCTAGTAAATGATGTCGTGGTGGCTGTGGCTTAATTGATGACTTATATGATTAGGAGGCTAACTAGAAGGTGGATTTATTATGGGTGCCATCATGACTGGTAGGGTCATGACAGAGATAGTATTAGAATATTAGGTTTATAGATCTCATTGTACAACTATAGGTCTAGTAGAGTTGTGTATAAGGGTAAGAGAATATCTACACTTTTCTTTAGGAGTCTATAGGACTTTAGCAATGAATTTCTTTCTTTTTTCCTTTCATAAGATGGCTTGATTCCAATTAGTATTTGGTAATCTAAATTAGTATCTAATCCTTTCACTCTTATTTGCAGATGGTGAATACTCATTCTACTATAGCAATAACAACATCGAAAGTTGAACACCCAACAACACCAAAACTAGTTCCTTCATCAGTCATTGGGTTGTAGCTTAGGGCAGGCCTTGAGCTAGAGGCAGAGATAGACAAGAAAGACAAAAAGAATCACTTAATAAGGGTGGAGCCCTGAAAACTATAAAGATAATACGAAGGAGATCACCATTCCCTCTCTCATAATAGAACGCCCTAGTCCATGCTCAAAGTAAAGAGAATGTCGTTGAGGAAGATGAGATGGTATCTCTAGATAATTTGGTGCAAACGATAAATGGTGTAGCGCTAGTGCATTTCTATTGAGAGGTGAGTCAATAAGTGTTGGGATTATTTGGTAGCTTGGCTTATAGTGGCTAAACTTAAGTTGTTCCATCCTTAGCCCTACAATGTGTCGCTTTTTTGCACCCAGAATGGACGCAAACGCTAAAACAATGATGTACCCTAAATATGTAAGGGGACCAATGATGACTGATTCTAAACATGGGCTGTTTTGCATGTTTATCAAAATAAAACCATTGGTATTCCATGGTATAGTTCCTGAGGATACATTTTAGGTTTGATAAATTATCATGAATGTCTGCATAAGATAAGTATTGTTAAGAGGTATGCTATGGAGTTTGTTTCATTTTACCTATAGTCTGCAGCAAAAACTGGTGTAGGTCATTGGAAGAGCATAGGACTACTTTACCTCCACTTACTTGGGCTAAATTTTAGAATACATTTGTTGAGAATATGTTCCCAGTACTTATGGTTATCAAAAGAAGGATGACTTTTTTAGATCAGAGCAAACTAATTGTGACACCCCATTTTTTGGGTTAGAATTCAAACCATCATTCCTATGTGTATAAACTCAAAACCAATGTTTCCCATTTGAATATAAGTTTCATGATCATTATCTTAGTGTTAAGAGTGCTTAAGAGGTTAAAAATATTCATATCAAACAGAGCAAAGTTGAGCTAAGAGCCTTTGATTTGGATAAATTTTGGTGTTTGATCCTACAAGGGTCAACTTTGAATGTGTATAAATTTTGAAATATGTGGAAATTTTCATATCATAGCCCACCAAATTACAGATAATTAAAATACCTTTCCAATGATACAAATTTTGCCTTAATCTGTTACCCAAGTGAAAAGTTATGCCTATTTTCATGAAAAAAAGTAATGGTCTACAAGAGCTCTGCGATGCAGATCTTAGGCCCCGCGTTAGCCTCTGCAATGTAGAGGATATTTTTCTTGCATCTATAAGTAACAACCCAAGGGGCGTTATAGTGATTTTCCCTTGTCCCCAAGCACCCAATCGAAGGATTAAAGCTTCAAAAGGGTCTTCCTGATTAAGTAGTGATGCTTCCAAATCCCTTTTCCTTCTTCCGCTATTTATTCTAGAAGGCATAGATGAATGAAAGTTAGAAAGGTAATTCAATAAAGCTCACACTCTTTTGCAGGAAATAAATATTGAAAGATAGGACACTTTCCTAAAATGTCTCGTAGCCTCTTACTCGTAAGTGTGTCATATTTCACAACTATGAACAAGACTCTACTCAACGCAGGTTTTAGAAACCCTAGGACACTTTAAAACTTTAGGCTCTGATACAAAGTTTGTCACGACCTAAGAAAACCCCAAGCGTTAACACGATCCTAAGGCCACAAGTGACCCCAAGCTAACCCATGATCTGGTATCTTCTTTGAGTACTGAATAAAATAATAATAAAACATCATATGTTGAAGTTAAGATGATGATAAATTGATTTAAGAAAACTCAACATGTCTGAACTACTAATAAAACTAAAAACAAATCTGACTATCCAAAAGCCTTTAAAACATAAGGATTTGATGGGAAAACCCCCCCAACTAACTCCGACTGACTAAATAAAGAAAGTATTGAAAATAACTTCAACTAAATTTTTCTTAAAGGATGAGGACTCACTACATGTACTACTGAGTTGTACTGAACTGACAAAGGGCGATTGGGGAACTGAGCATCCAAACATATATTATAAAACAACATAGTGCAAAAGAGAGTATGTGGTTAGTACTTTGAACGTAATAATATGTCAGATAAGGACTTGCTGAAGTGCATATAGCTACTGATCATGAATTCATGAACATGTAATACAAAGACATGACCAGGTATAAATATGTACTGAAATGATTTATACAACTGAATAGCTGATATCTGAAAAGTTCAATAAATGATTTATACAACTACTACTGAGTAGTACTGAACTGACTAAGGGCGATTGGGGAACTGAGCATCCGAACATATGTTATAAGACAACATAGTGCAAAAGAGAGTATGTGGTTAGTACTTTGAACGTAACAATATGTCAGATAAGGACTTGCTAAAGTGCGTATAGATACTGATCATGAATGCAATAACATGTAATACAAAGACATGACCAAGTATAAACATATACTGAAATGATTTATACAACTGAATAGCTGATATCTAAAAAGTTGAATAACTAAAATTTGTATTACTAAATAGCTGATATCGGTACACTTGGTTATACAAACCAGAGATGACATACTTTGAATATTTAATTGCGAGTATGGTAGCTATCATGTAACCGACATGCCCAATCTGAGCTTATCGATGTCCAACTTGTAACCCAGTTAGAAGGATATCAGTACCTTGTCATGGGTGCTTACACATGTATGATAATGTGGATCCACAGGGTTGATGTCCTGAAGGACTAAAGTGTCAGTCCTCTACTGGTCAGTAATCCCTAAGTGCCACTCCTCTACTGGTGGGTGACATCTGACAACCTACACTGATAATGTAGTTTTAGAACTTAGGGGCTGCTACTAAAGGTCTCATTTCTCTACTGGCAGGTGAGCCTCCATCCCTAGGTTAGCTTGGTGCTAAATCTTACTCCATACTAAACTAACATTGATCATGATTAAAGTTAACAAGACTCACAACTGATAATTTCTCAACATGAATATGATAATTCAAAATATGATGATAAAATCATGATCGGACTGACTTGAAACTCTAAAACCTGAAACGTGTAATGATATAGGTATTGAGTGTTCATAATCTCCCAACACTGAATAATACTTTAAATACAATAACATTATTTAAAACGCCGTAAGGGAATTCATGATTCATAAACCCCAAATCATAGTATATTTAACTAAACTGATGAAATTCATGAAGTACGGGAATATGTTAAACTTATGAGGGCAACATGATCAGATGGTTTATTTCATAACTTGAGGAATTGACATGTTATCAACTGAACATAATATGGGTGACTAAGATTATAAAGCATTTAAGAGTATAATTCTCATGGGGAAACACAAAGTCATGGTTTTATTCAAGACTATTAAGAGAAATTTGAGTTAATTCATACTTAACGTTGAAATTTCATGAAAAGGGGAAAATGGTTTTATACTTGAAAATAAGGGATTTCTTGGGAATCAATAGGTGGAAGAACCCATTGATGAATATCCCACATACCAGAGTTACTTTAAATCTTGAAGAAAAAATTGGAGTTGGGAGTTGGAATGGTTGAATTCATAGAATATCTTGTAATTTTGTGTTCTTGATAATGAGAGGAGATTGAGTTTCATAAACTAACAAAGAATAGGGAAAATAATGCCTTTCTTTGGCTTTATATTGTCAATTACTGCATTTAGGGTGAGGGAAAAAAGACCAAAATGCCCCTTGAAACACTTATAATTATGCAAAAAATACACAGCCTCTGTGGCATAGTAGCTATCATGGACGATAGACTCTGCGACTAATGTGTATCACAAAGACTACCCTCTATGAAACGCCATGTATCGCGGAGGTCCAGTCTCCGTGACATGTTGAAATTGCGAAGGCATTCTGTATTTGTGGTCCAAAAATACCCCAACCCCTTTTGAAAATTCTAAAACTCACCCTGATGACCCTTTTAATATCCCTAAGTATGTTTCACTCATAAAATAAGGTTTGAACTTGGAAAGGCCAAAAAGAAAATGTTTTAAATCTTGGGGCATCAAAATGACCATATCACTTGTACGTGGTGTGAAATAATGACTTTGGGACTTCTAAACATTAGACGGATAGCTAGATACTCATCTAAAATCTGTTAGGGTATTATAATGAATAAGTCCATCCCTTGAGCTTCTCAGGGAGGTGCCAAGAGAGTGCGCCATAAGGGAGTGTTCAATTATCTCAACCCTTGAGATAGAGATTTCAAAGGTTCTCGTAAGTACAATGATATAATTGTCCAGGCACCTTTATAAAATTTATGTAATAGGTCTTGAGGTTCAATGACTTTGAATAGTTAGGTATTTGTTCTAAGGTGGTTGTTTTATGTCATTCTTACCTTCTCTTACTGAGTCAGGCTACAAAGGTTGTTATGTGTATGATGAGTTTGGCCATGTGGCCAACTATTTTCCCCATCATATTTTTAGACCTATTTCTGTATTGGCAGCGATAGGTGACCTGTAGGGAGGTAGAGGTACTACTTAAGGTATACGAGACAGAGGTAGTCGAACTTGTGGTGAGGGTGAGGGATTCGTCGATCCAACAGTAGACATAAATAGTGCTATGCTATACCCTCTACAATAGAGGTAGAGACTTTTACTGCTATTATCATAAATATCATCCCCATTTATTTTAGATCTATATCTATTTTATTTGATCTGGGATTGACTTTCTCCTATGTGTCTGCATATTTTATTTTAGGTTTTTATTCTACTAGTGAACCTCTTATTATTCCTATCCATGAATCTACCCCTGTAGGAGACTCATTAATTATATATTCAGTGTACCGATCATGTGTTGTGACCTTTGTTGCGCGTGAGACTTGGATTGATTTAATGATCCTATATATGGTAGATTTTGATGTCATTTTAGGTGCGGATTGGTTATCTCCTTATCATGTTATTCTAGACTATTATACTAAGACAGTAACTTTAGCTTCACTGGTTGTGCCATGGATAGCTTAGAACGGTGCGCTTCATTCGGGTCCTAAGAGATTTATATCCTTCTGCATTCTCATTGCTTGGTAGAGAGAAGATGTTTGTTGTATTTGGTGCATATTCATGATACTAGTATTTCTTCATTGTCTTCTTTGGATTTTGTCCATATTGTCCATGAGTTCATAGCTATTTTTAACATAAATTATCCTGGTATGCTTCTGAATTATGATATTGACTTTGCTATTGATATTGAGTCAGACACTAAGCCCTTATCTATTTTTTCTTATAGGATAACCCCAATAGAGTTGAAGGAAAATAATAGAATTAGTTGCAGTAGTTGTTGGATATGGGATTTATCAGACCTAGTGTATCCCTTTGGGATACACCTGTCTTGTTTGTAAAGAAAAAATATGGGTCTATTTGTATGTGCATTGATTGTCTATAGTTGAATAAGGCGACAGTTAAGAATAAGTAGTTTTTCCTCGTATTGATAATTTTTCTATTCAACTTTAGGGTCATTTGGTGTTTTTAATGATTGATTTGAGGTCCAGGTATCACCAGTTGAGGATTAAAGCTTCATATATTCTGAAGACAACTTTTCAGACTCCATACAGTTATTACGAGTTCTTGATCATTTTCTTTGGGTTGACCGATTCCCCAACTGCGTAGATAGAGTTGATGAACCAAATGTTTCGACCGTATCTCAACTTTTTTGTCAATATATTTATAAATGTTATCTTAGTTCACTCCAAGAGTGAGGTAAACTATGAGGTTCATTTATAGATTGTATTTTAGTGGTTGAGAAGTGAGAAGTTGTATGCTAAGTTCTCCAAGTGTGGGTTTTGTTAGAGTCTGTCTCTTTCTTGGGTCATATTGTTAGGAAGGATTGTGTCATTATCGATTCAGCCAAGATTATAGTGGTTCATGATTGAGATAGGCCTACTTCTCCTATTAAGAGTAGGGTTTGTTTGTTTTGTAGGCTACTATCAATACTTTGTTGAGGGTTTTCCATCCATTGTGACTCATTTGACTAAGTTGACTTAGAAGAAGAATTATTTTCAGTGGTCTGGTGCTTGTGAGGTGAGCTTTAAAAAGCTCAAGGATCTATTAACCTCCACTCTTATCTTGAATTTTCCAAAGGAGAGCGTGGATTTTACCATCTTTTGTAATGATTTTTGTGTTGGGTTGGGTGTTGCGTTGATGTAGGATAATAAGGTGATTACATATGATTCTCTTTAGTTAAAGCCTCATGAAAAGAATCTCCCCACCCACTACTTGGAGTTATGTGTAATGGTATTTTCTTTGAAGAAGTGGAGACACTATTCGTATAGAGTACACTCTAAGATCATCTCAAATCACAGTATCCTTCAGTATCTCTTCAACTAATGAGATCTTAATATAACGTAGTATTGCTGTATTAAGTTTCTTAAGGATTATAGCCTTACTATTCCCTATTATCTAGGTAAGGCCAATGTGTTTGCGGATGCCTTAATCCAGAAGTTGACTAGTATGTGTAGCTTGGCACATCATTTTACCTAAGAGAGGCCCTTAGACTTATAGGTTTAATGTTTTGCTAACCAGATAGTCAGGCTTGATATTTTGACACTTAGGTGTGTTTTGGTATTTGTGGAGACTATATCTTCATTGATAGAGCAGATTTGGGCTCATTAGTTTGATGATATTAGTTTGAGAGTGTTTCAAGATAAGGTGTTGCGGTGGTGAGTCTAATGAAGCCTCACTTGATTCCGATGATTTTTTGAAGATTGGAGGCCAAGTCCATGTAATGAGAGTGAGTGATTGGGTGAGATTGATATTGGAGAAGGTCTATTGTTCTAGGTACTCCATTCATCGAGGAGTTACCAAGATGTAATGTGATTTAAGATGGCACTACTAGTGGGGTGGTATGAGCAAAGATGTAGCAGATTTTGTAACTTTTTACCTTTGTTGACAACTGGTGGAGGCCAAGCATTTGAGAAACAATGGTTTAGTTCAGAGGTTACCCATTCTTGAGTGGAAATGGAAGTCGATCACTATAGTCTTCATGATTGGGTTGCCTCATACTTCTCATGATTCTGACAATGTTTGGGTTATAATGGACCAATTGACCAGATTTTCTCATTTTATTCCTATTCAAGTTTTCTTTAGTGTAGAAAGGTTGGAGCGTATCTATATTTGTGAGATAGTTTGTCTCTATGGTGTACTAGTGTCTATTATCTCAAATAGAGGTTCAGTCTTCACATCTTAGCTCTAAAAGGATATTCAGAAGGAGTTGGGTACCTAGGTTGATCTTAGCATAACTTTTAACCCCCAGACTATTGGATAGTTGGAGCATTCTATTCAGATTTTTGAGGATATGCTTTATGCTGGTTTTATGGACTTTGGAGGTCAGTGGGAGCAACATCTAGCTTTGGTGAAGTTTGCTTATAGTAATAGCTACCATTCCAGTATTAAGATGGCACCTTTTGAGGTTTTGTATGGTAGTCATTGTCACTCTTATATTTATTGGTTTGAGGTTTCTATGAATATACCTTCACGTACATACTTGCTTGATAGGTCCTTGTACAAAGTTTGGGTTATTCAGGATAGACTTCAAGCCTCTCAAAGTAGGTAAAAGTGCAATGCAAATTGTCGACTTCGTGCATTAAGATTTAGTGTTGCTGATTGAGTCTTCCTTCGTGATTCAGTCATGACTGGCATGATGAGGTTTGAGAAGATGGGCAAGCTTAGCCCAGGTACATCGAGCTATTTGATATTATTTGGACTATTAGAGTATAGCCTATGATTTAAAATTTGCCCTTAGATTTATCAGCTATTTACCCATTTTTCATATATCCATGCTTTGGTGCTATATTCAGGATAACTCTCATGTTATTCATTAGGACAAAGTATAGTTAGATGAGGGATTGTCTTATATTCAGGAGCCCATCACTGTTTTAGTTTGAGATATTAGGTGGTTTCATTCTAGGGATATTTTGGTGGTTAAGGTCCAGTGGACATACAGTCTTATAAGTAGGCTACTTGGGAGGTGGAATCTGACATGCGTTGTAATTATCCCCAACTTTTTGCTGATTCAGGTATTTCCCTATCCTATAGTTTAAGGATGAATTATATTCTTAGTGGTGGATATTGTAAGGGCTTGAAAATGTGAAATTCTCATATCTATGTGTTTTGACTATTTTACCACTCCCAGTGGTTGCTATATGATATTTCTATAGTATGGGGATAGTTGGCACAGTTCTCAATGTGATTCGAAATAGTTTGTGCGAGTTTGTGTTTTTAGATAATAAAAAGTCCTTGTAGTTAACTTTGGTCAATATTTATTATTCTAGGTATTGGATAGCAAAACAGACTATGCCAGTATATCTGGAACGTCAATTTTGGATTAGTAGAGTAGTTGCGTGACTTAATGGCTTTGGGTCTCATTTTGCCCCTCGATTCGATAAAATTGTGAAATTGGGTCTCTAGGGTCAATTTTTGAAAACAACCTCTTTTAAAAAATCTTACACCCCAAGTTCTTAAACTCTAGACCCTCCAAGAGTAAGTAATTCAATTACCGAGTTTCTAAAATAATATTCACACTCCAGTGGTAATGGTAGAGGTCAGAAGTCATGAACTCATGTTATGAGTCATTGGGACTGACTCGTCACCTTGACAGTGAGTTTGGACTGGTTTTTTTCTTTGACAACGAGTCCAAGGTAGACTCTTTAGGAGACGTAACGAGCCATTGGGAAGGGCTTGTTGTTTTAATAATGAAGTGGCCCTATGGTTTGCCTTGATCACAAGTTTTCATCATTACTTGTTTTAGGGTACAATGAATTATGATAAGGTAATCGTGATCATAATAGTGGGGTACCAAGATTTTGATCCCTAGGTAACGAGTCTAGGTACCGCCTTTTGGTCAGACCTCATGAGTCATTACCTAAACCCTGACGACTATACTAGTTTTCCTGCACGTATTAATTAAGGTTATTTTGGTCTTTTCTTCCCATCCAGTTGTTATCCCATGACTTAAAAACACTCAAAGAGCCTCTTTGCCTTCAGTGAATAAAAAATAGACTTGCTCTCTTCATCTAAAACTCCCAAAATAGGAGAAAACTAGAGTTCAAAAGGAATTCATCGCTCAAGCTCCGAACTTTGGATTTCCTTCAATTTCTTTGTATTAAGGCATGCCTCGCATCCTTATAACTTGTATTTTACATGAAGGCATAGTTTGATTCAATATTTTATGATTTAAATGTTGGGTAAGAAATTGGGTTGAGGGGTTTTGTTTGAAATTACATGAATTGTTTTTCCATATTTCAAATGAGTTATTCATTATTTTATTAATAGTTTTCAGGACTAATTAGGGTTTTATTATGGGAATTAGAATGGGGAACATGGGTTTCCCCAAATAGATGGATCTTGGCTTGACTCTGGCATTAAAATCAACTCACCTGGTAAATCTAGTTTTGAACATAGCATATGCATACTTTGACTTTTTTTTTTGAATCAATTACATTACATTAATAGACGAACGGATAAAAATTGATTTGAAAGGCCTTGGTGGCCGTGGTTTTGAATTTTAAAAAAGACTTTGAGAGTCAATTGGTTAATTGGAATGGATTAGCAAGATTATATAAGCTTACAAGAATAATTGGTAAGATGATACCAAGTGGTAAATGCCTTAAAATAAAACACCTCGGCTCAAGGTTGGGATTATGTGCAAAATTATTTTTAATTAGTCATAGAGGGAGCTGTGTAGCTCACCATGAAGGTGGAGATCAAGGGGGCTAACACTAAACATTTGCCAGTGTGGGGGTCTATATGACAGTGTGCTTGGTTTACACATTATATTTGGGAAATTGCTAGAGCCTTGGTGTCTTTAGTCATTTCTTAAATTCCTAAGTTCATGCGACAAATATGCACTAGGGCCCTTTCAGCAAGGAAAGTTGAACCCATAAAGCCTATGGCTACCCTTTGGATAGATAGAGCTACACAATCCAAGACAATATTTTATAATCTTATGTTCATGACCCTTTACACTAAGGGAATCCTATTTGTATATATGAACGCGTGTGCATGTGATTTTTGTTGGTTTTGGAAATAACATTACTTTATCACTTTCCCTGAGTTACATGCCAATGCTTATCCCACTAACTACCCCTAGAAGCTGCATCATTTCATGATGTAGGGTACTAGGGTTTTTTGTTACTCCTATGTAGTATTAGGTGGTATGGTGTGTTTGTAAAGTTTCTTTGAAGTGGTCCGTCTCCATCTTTCAAAAATCCTTGCCATTCATTAGGTTTCTTTAAGATTTTAGGAATTGTGTACTCTCTTTATTATGGTCGGGGGCATGTTCTGACGTAGTTTGGTATTCTGATTTAGAGGCTTTTGTGGACAAGTATGGGCTGGATGTTTGCTTGATTCATGGAGTCTACATTTGATTATCTATCCTTCTTATTGCTATTTAGTTAGCTTTTGCTATATTCTTTTATTGTGTTTCAGATGTTAGGCTAAGAGGGTGGTCTCCGACTCATGGTGGTCTCCGACTCATGGTGGTCTTGAGATACCCGTCATGACTAAGACCTAGTTTGGGTTAAGATAAGCTTGGTATTAGAGCACAGTTTAGGGTCTTTAGGTATCTATAAAGCTGTGTCTAGTAGAGTCCCTTTTATGGGTGTATGGAGTGCAGACCCAATCTAGGGTCCCTGCTCCTGATTGTATTGCTCCACGTGGGGTCCCACCGATCCTTACTAGTACTCCTTGAGCTTCTCGAGTCGGTCATACTTATGATCAACCACCTTAGAAAGACATCTCTAATACAAAGTTCTGTCAATCAATTCATATGCTTGCTCAATTGATGCATCACTGTCTCATTAGTCTGATTATGTTGGTTCAATTGTGAGTTCCTGTGGGGTTACTCGGATTGGTTGATTCATGAGGTTAAATCCCCAAACCTTTACAGGTTTTACAATTGAGTAGGATCTATATGGGTTTATTAATAAGATAGAGAAGATTTTTAGGGTAATTCATGCTATAGATTTAGAGGTTGTGGAGTTTGCTGCCTATTAGTTAAAAGTGTAGTATATGAGTAGTATGAGGAGTGGGAACAGTCGAGGGGCAATGATGCTGAGCCATTGGTATGTGATGAGTTTTGAGTGCCTTTCTTGGTCACTTCTTTCCTCAGGAGTTGAGGGACACTAGTGTGGAAGAGTTTGTGAACTTGAAGGATGGTAAAATGAGTGTTAAAGAGTATGCTCTGAAGTTCCAGCAGTTGTCTTGATATGCGCCTAAAATGGTGTTTAATATGACATCTTGAAAGAGGATGTTTTCTTCTGGTTTATTCCATAACTTTGTATTAGAGCGTAAGGCTATGATGTTGAACAATGATATGGACATCTCAAGGCTAATGGTTTGTATATAGCAAGTAAAAGATGACAAAAAAAAGCAGGTATAAATGAGAGAGAGGTAGAACAAGAAGTTCAAAGATTCAAATCAGGGTGCAAGCCAACAAAATAGTAGGGGGCGGTAGATAGTGGACTAAGAAGAATAATTGGGGATATTCTTATTCGATAACTAGTTCTCCTTATCCTAAGCTTTTGGTGATTGTTATTTTAAGATTAGAAGTGGTCCTAAGGAATTGGGTGCGCAGTCTTAGGCCAGTGGAGCTCAGTCAGCCCTCTTTATCCTCCTTGTCATTTTTGTGGGCAGCTTCACCATGGTTATTGTGCGGAAGGGAGAAATTGGTGCTATAATTATGGTGATATTGGTCATATGCATTGAGATATTTCTTCAGTTAGGTTGCCACTGAAGCTAATAAGGTTCCAGTATCCACTTCTTCAGCTCGTGCGCCAAAGGGTGCTACTTCAGGGACCACCAACGCTGGCCAGAATCATATCTATGAACTTGCTACTTTTTAGGAATCTGAGGCATTCCCAGATGTTGTTATTGGTATATTACAACTCTTCTATTGTGATGTTTATATTTTGCTCGATCCGGCTTCTACCCTATCTTTGATAAGGCGCGTAAATGAATTTTGAATTATATATATTTTGGGAATTAAAAAACTGACCGGTTGAAGAGAAAGGGAAGCTAGAAAAATTAAGAGTGGTCCCTTATGTGGCTGTTCAAATTGGTTTTGTTCCTTAATATATTTTTTACCCTTTTTCTATGTCTACCCCGGTCAGTGATTCTATAGATGCTAGAAAAATCTATAGTGGTTGTGTGGTATCCATCTTTCATAGGGAGACATTTGTGTATTTGATTGAGCTTGATATGGAGGATTTCGATGAAATTTAAGGATAGATTGGCATCATTCGAGCTATGTTTCTCTATATTGTAGGACACAGAAGGTCAGTTTTAACTTTTCTAGTGAACTAGTATTAGAATGGAAAGAAAGTTCCTTAATACCCAAAGAAATGTCAATCTCATATATTAGAGCTGTGAAATTGATTTCTAAAGGGTGCCTATATAATCTAGTTTGGGTTAAAGATTCTAATACTGATATTCCCTCTTTGAAATCTTTCCCTGTGGGCAATGAATTTCCTGAAGTTTTTCCCAATGATCTTCCTGGGATTCCTCCCTATAGGGAAATAACTTTGGGTTTGATCTTCTACCGGATACCCATCCCATTTCCATTTCTCCTTATTGAATGACTTTGGCTTAACAAATGGAACTTAAGGTGAAGTTAAAGGATCTTCTTGATTCATTACTAGAATTTCTCCATGGGGTACTCCTATACTTTTCGTGCAAAAGAAAGATGGGTCTCTTCGGATGTGTACAAACTATCGCTAGTTGAAAAAGGTAATAGTGAAAAATAAGTACCCTCTTTCTAGGATTGATGACTTTTTCATGCAACTTCAGGGTGCTAGATGTTTATCTAAGATTGATCTCTGTTCGGGCTATCATCAGTTGAAAATTAGGGAGGTTGATATTCCGAAGACTACTTTTCGAACCCGTTGTGGTCACTATGAGTTTTTGGTTATGTCATTTGGGTTGACTAATAGTCTGGTTGCATTCAAGGATCTTATGAACTGGGTCTTTAGGAAGTTTTTGTATTTTTTTAATATAGTCTTCATTGATGACATCTTTGTATTCTCCAACAGTGAGGAGGACTACTCCAATCACCTCTGAATTGTGTTGCAACCTCTTAAGGACAAGGAATTGTATGCAAAAATTTTTAAGTATGAATTTTCATTATGTGTTGTGACTTTTCTCGGGCATTTTTTTCTAGAGAAGGAATCAAGGTGGTTCCAAAGAAAGTTGAGGGAGTTAAGATATGGCCTAGACCCACGAATCCAACTAAAATTAGGAGCTTTTTGGGCTTAGTTGGGTACTATAAGAGGTTTGTGGAGAGTTTCTCTTCTATTGCTGCTCCATTGATGAAGTTAGCTCAAAAAAAGGTTATGTTCTTGTGGTCCGATGCTTGTGAAGGTAATTTTGCGAAGTTGAAGGATAAGTTTATTTCTGTGCCAGTTTTGACCCTGCCTAAGGGTTCTGATGGGTTCGTTATGTATTGTGACGCGTCCAGTGTGGGACTGGGTTGTGTTTTGAGGGAGCATGGAAAGGTTGTGGCCTATACTTCCAGGCAGCTTAAGGTACATGAAATGAATTATCTAACTCATGATATAGCGTTAGTGGTTGTGGTACTTGCTTTGAATATTTGGCGCTATTATATTTATGAGGTGCATGTGGATATCTATTCACACCATAAGAGCTTACAGTATGTGTTTACGCAGAAGGAATTGAACCTCGAGAAGAGATGGTGGCTCGAATTACTTGAGGATTATGACATAATTCTTTACTACTATCTAGGCAGAGTTAATGTTTGTTGTTGAAGCTCTTAGCAAGTTGTCTATGAGGATCTTATACCATGTTGATGAGGAGAAAAGAGGATTGGTAAAGGACATTCACAAGTTGACTAACTTAGAAGTTAGTTTTTTGGACTTTGAAGATAAAGGTGTGATTATTTAGGACGTGGTTAAGTCATATCTTGGCGCTGAGGTGAAGGAGAAGCAAGCTTTGAATCCCATACTTATGCAGATTATGGATGATGCGGGTAACCAGAAGGTTATGACATTCAAGATTGGGGGAGATGGCATTCTAAGGTATCAAGGAAGATTGTGTATTCCTGATGTAGATGAGTTGCGGTAAAGAATTTTGACTGAGGCTCATGAGTCTAAACATACAATTCATCCGGGTTTGACTAAGATGTACCATTGTTTTGCCCCTTTTTGATTTTGAAGGGTTAAACAACATTATTTTCTCCCTTTTAAACCAAATTTAACCTTAAAGAAAAGTTCAAAATAATTTAAGAAATTACACAGTCGCCACTTGATTTTGGAGAAAATATCAAGAAAAACTGAAAATATTACTTAAAAGATTCAAAATAGAAAAATTCTTTTAAGCTTAGAAATTCCGAATAAGTGGTTCCTATTAATACTCTTGGAAGGTTGTTAAGGCACCAAGAGTATCTGTTAACTTGTGGTTATCCAAACTATTTGAAAATAATTTTTTTGACTAACTTTAAAAAGGAAAATTGGTTTTTTGAAAAGAAAATGATTAAGGAAAAAATAGTCTTCAAGATTTGTGCAAAATAAATTTGATGACTTAGAGGAGACTTTTAACTAAGTCTATGGAAACTAAGAACATTTAGCATATAATGGGAAAGGGAAAACTAAATAACTTAGGCCATTAGGCCCATTTTCCTTCTTCTTTCATCTCACTAGTGAATAAATGGGCTATGGCAAAGGTTCTCATATCGTCTTCATAGTTACCGTAACCGTTCCAATAGACCTATAGTGACGGTTAGAGAACGGACACAATTGAAGGGGTTACAATAGGCAAACGGTGATGGTTTGTTACGATAGTTGTCAAAATCGTCACTACATCTTGGTCTTTAGTGATGGTTTGGTACAGTAACCATATGGCGATGATTTACATGGTGTTTAGGAAGGTTCCAAACCGTTCCAATTTATCTACTATAGAGACGGTTATTTGAATGATAAGGCCACAGTTATAAGGCTATTGTGATGGTTGTAAATTGTGTGTGTTTTGACCTATAGCAACGGATTATTATATGTTGGGACAATTTTCAACCGTCCCTATAAACCTTTTTGTGACGGGTATTTATCTTTTGGGACGGACTTCTTCTGTCCCGATAAAACTTATTGCGACGGTTTTTAAGTTATAGCGACAGTTTGACGATTTGATTTATATTGGGAAGGCTAGCTATTGTGACAGTTATAAACCGTCTAAAAAGCATTATAGGATGGTTATTTTGTAAGCTATAGCAATGGTTATTTTGTAAGCTATAGGGATAGTTATTTTTGGCTATTAGGACACTTGTATAATTGTCCTAATAGCCTAAAATAACTGTCCCTATAGCTAAAATTTAATTATTCATCAACAATACTTTGTAATGCTATTGCAAAGATTATATAAAGCTACCATAACACAAAATGTACATATATATTAATCATCAAGAGTACATATATATATCTCATTTCCAAAATGTCAATCAATAAGAGACAAAATAACTTTTTGACCGTTCAAAAAAATCCAAACACACAAGTTTTGAATGTTCTAAAATAAAAGATGCTTGAAACTACGTATACATACTCGGTCAAATATGATTGATCTCAATCAAAACACACAAGTTTTCCCAATAGCTAGTGTGGCATAAAGCCAATGTGATCGATCTCTTAGGTCAAGTCTAGTTCATCAATTTTGTTCCCACCATCGTCTATGTTAAAAAAATTAAAGTTGAGCAACAAACTACACAACAAGAACAAAATTTTTGAAAATATCAAATAGAAATCGATCCAAAGATCAAAAGAATACATTCTGGGTCTGCCTGGACTCTTATACTAATAAGAAATTTTTTGTAACCCCTATATAGGAAAGGAATCATTCACAGTTTGTTGAAAATTGCATGCTTTTCCAATGTATTCCTTGTATTAGAAATTCTGGGAACTCAGAGGAGTTGTGGTACAATGTGCTCACCACACATCCTGCCAGTTTTAGTTTCTCACATACTATTCAAGAGAATTATTTTCCTGCAAGTCAGGTTTCATCAGAGAAGCCTGATATAGGCAAGTCCTTCTTTAAGGAGAATATCAATTCAGAGAACTAGGAAGGACTTGGTTGCTGACAAGGTAACTTATTCAAAATTGATAGGTATTGAAAAAACTAGGGAGTTTGCTAAGGAGTTAAAGAAAAAATGATGGAACATTAGCTAGTAACACAATGGATATATTAAAAAAGTATGTAGTAGCCACAAGAAATTAATTAGTAGTATGACTACAACATCAGAAGAACAAACACAAGAAATAGTAGTAAACAGGAGATTAATAAATAAGATAGCAATTTGTAATATTTGTTGGATGGATGAATATATATGTGCATATAAAAAATGTTATTACAAAACTTAATATAACAATCAAGAAGCCCAAGAAGCAAGAAAGTTATTTTATGCTAAAGTTGCCAGAACCATTTTGTTCAAAGATATTAATAGACTGGGAAAAAAAAGGCTATCCAGATACCTTAGGAGCTAGAATAAAATATTTAAAACAATGGTATGGAAATATATGTGAAAAATATAAAGAAGAATTAGATATAGAAAAAACTATGATAAAAAACTTAAGTTGTGGTAAAAATATGACTGCACTACAATTTGGATGTAGTAAAGAATATCCAAAAAAGAAATATAAACACAAATATTTTTTGATACAAGGTCTTATAAAACATTTTTTGTACTATCTAAAAACTTCATTTCTTGGTTTGATACAAGGTCTTGTAAAAACTTTTTTCTACTGTCTCTTTGTCTTAGTAATCTGGAGTTTCAACTTCTAGTAATCTTTACTCAGATTTACCAAACATAGCTCAAAAGAATCGCCTACCATTGAAAAGTAATCCTTAAACACCTCCAAGGTTTCTTCCACCATGTCGGAAAATATTGATATCATGTACCATTGGAAAGTGGCGGGTGCATTATATAAACTAAATGGCATCTGCTTGAAAGTAAAAGTACCAAACGGGTAAGTGAACGGCATTTTCTCCTAATCATCTAGAGTAAAAAAAAATAGGTTGTAGTCCGAATACCCATCTAAGAAACAATACCAACTCTACCCGCCAACCAATCAAGCATTTGATCCATAAAATGCATCAGGAAGTGTTCCTTTAGAGTCCATGAGTTGAACTTATGATAGTCCATGCAAACTCTCCATCCTGTCATAGACCTGAGTGGAATCAACTTATTTTTATCATTCGCCACTACATTCATGCCCTCTTTCTTAGGCACATAATGGACAAGGATTACCCATTTACTATCAGAAATGGGTATACAACTCATGCATCAAGCAATTTAATGATCTCCTTCCTAACCACTTCTTGTATTGGTGTGTTAAGGTGACTTTAGTCCTTAATGTTTGGTGTGCAATCTTCCTCAAGATAAATCTTGTGCAAGCAAATACCTGGAGGAAAACCAATAATATGCATAATAGTCCAACCTGTAGCACCTTTATATGTCCTAAGCATGGAGATAAGTGCCTTAACTTGTTATTCACCCAAATCTTCTACAATAATCACAGGTAAAGTGTTTCCAATACCTAGAAATATATACCGTAGATGTCTAGGAAACTCCTTCAACTTAAACACCGATGACAGTTCGATAGTTGGCTTAGTCGTTGGTGTTGAGCGATGTTTTAGATCTAATTCTAGATTTTTGGGAGCATAGGAATACGATCCCATTCCTGTAAAAGCACACACTGTCTCTTTGTATTCCTCAATCCCTTTACTATCAAAGTTTACCAAGACTACAACCAGAGTTTCCACAGCAAATTTTTCCTCGATTGGAACCTCTTGCTAGTCCTCATAATAAATATCAATGATAGAGAATACACTCATCTTCTTAGGTTGCTTCATAGACTGGCACACATCAAAGAAAAATACCTCATCATTAAGTCTGAATAGTAGCTCATTCGCCCATAAATCGATAAGCATGCTCCCAGTTGCGAGAAAAGGTCTACCTGGCATTATGGATACCTTTAAATCCACCAGGCAATCCAAAATAATAAAATCTTTTAGAAATATAAAGCTGGCCAACTTTACTAGCACAACATACAATATCCACACTTGCCGCTTCATTGACCTGTCCACCATTATTAATTGAATATTTATGGGTGTAGGATCCCTCAAACCCAATCTCTTATAGACAGTAAATGACATCAAATTAATACTCACTCTGAGATAACATACGACCTTATCAAAATCAAGTGACCCAATAGTACAAGGGATGGTGAACGCTCTTGGGTCTTCTATCATTTGTAACAAGGATCTTTTTTAAATAGCACCACAATGGTGAATATTATCCATTGGTTCGTAGCTAAATGTTCTCTTCTTCATCATAAGATCCTTCATAAACAAGGTGTAACCGGGCATCTACTATAGTGCCTCCACTAAAGGGACATTCACCGTCAACTGCTTCAGCATTTCCATAAATTTGCTGAACTTTATGTTATTAGCCTTGTTTTTCAATCGATGGTGGAAAGGAGGCAGTGGTTTTGTAGAGTAGTAGCCACTGTTTCCTTCTCCTTTCCCTTTTCTCTTTCTAACTCATCAACCTACTGATAGTTAGATACACTCTTATTACCATCCAGTTTCTCAGACTCTACTGGATGATTTTCATCATCTTCTATATCTTCTTCAATTATATGATTACTCACAACTTTTCCCATACAAGGGTCAGGTAATACAATACCACTTCGAGTGGTAACTTCTATGCAAGAGCCATCATTCTAAGGATTTTGCACTGTATCTCTCAATAATATATCATTCTTTCTCTGATTAAATATTTGTAAGAGTTCACTCAACTAGTGCTCAAAATATATGATAGAAGTTGAATACGAATTTACTAGCTTACTCATGGAAGATAAGTCACTCTTCATCGTCGTCACCCCAATATTGGTCACCTCAACTTCTTTTAATAGATTCTCTATCATGTCCTCCATGGAATTTTTTCCTGAACTGGTAGCAATATTATTATGACTTCCAGGAGGTACATACAATCAACTCCTACCATTCTTCTTCTTCCAACTTTCTTGGTCCCTATCTTTGTAAGCAGCTTTGTCATAATAGTTCCAACCTTAATTTCCTTGGCTATTTCCTTGGAAACACCCTAATTATTTAGATATCTAGCCTTTTTCTCATAATCAAAATCAGTTCTACTTTGTTACCCAATAGCTTTTATCTTCTTAGTCTTCCCAGATAATAAATTTTTAGTAAGAAAATCCATCTTGGTTTTCATATGTGCCATATCTTGGTCAAGTTCCATCTATTTACAGTGTTGCTCTGTAGATATACCACTAGACATAGTAGGGCGTGCTACCACAGAATCCCTGGTATGTTATGCTCTACTTGTCTTAGTCAATCATTCCAACATATCCGCGACTTCAGTGAAAGTAAGCTCCACGAATGCTCCTCCTACAGCATTATCTATAGTTGGCTTGGTGATGGAGTTTAAAGCTCTTTAGAATGTATCCATAGAATGCTCGTTGGGCATCTTGTGGTTGGGGGACTGTGTGAGATTATTCTTAAATTACATCTAAGTCTCGTGTAGTGCCTCATTCAGTAACTGTCTAAAGTTACCAATTTCGTCCCTATACTGTAACATCCTCGAGGGTGGAAAGAACCTTTCTACAAAAGCTTCTTTCAATTGTCTCCAGTTTGTTATCGAATTGGTATCTATCTCATTCAACCATATTGTTCCCTCCCCAGATAGAGACAACTAGAATAATAGAAGATGAATTGCATTTGTCCAACGCCAGGGTTGTCAAAGGATTTGTAAATGTTGATGAAATTCACTAAGTGAATGTTTGGGTTGTCCCTTGGAAGTCCTCAAAATAGCCCCTTGATATTAAGCAGTTGTTCATGGTACTTGTGATTTTAAACTTTACCCCAGGTGATAGTGGTTTCAGAATAATTGCTCTGGTTGTGCCACCCTCATCCAAATTTGTATCATCTTCCTCATTAGGTGCAAATTTTACAACAGGTTGGTGGTTTGCTCTGCATCTAGCTACCCTATTTTTATTCATTGGCACAACAATATTTTTAGCAGGCCTCCTGTTTGCTTGGTTTATCAGATCATCATAACCCAAATCTTCTTCTTCAGGATTAGGATCACGTGCTGGTTGACCATTATTCTGTTAATTAACTTATGCTCTATCCAAGACAGCTTATCTCTCAGATTTTTATTATTCCTCCATTTTGTCTATTAAATGTGGTTTAGTATTGAAAGGTAATAATGGTTCTCCTAAACTTCTGATGCGTGGCAAATACAACAATGAACCTATAATGAACAAAAACAATAAATAAAAGTAAAATTTGGGAAACTTTACTAAAGGTCAATTAAAAATTACAAACTTAATTGACAATCGTATTCCCTGGCAATAGTGCCAAATTTTTATACGCCAAATTACAACACTCGTTAGAAAGTATAAGTGGTCACAGTCAAATATAGAACCCAACTAGGTTTGGGTCGAACCCTACAGGGAGTATTGTGCAAACTTAGTGTTATGGTTGTTAACAGACTGTTGATTGAAGGTTCCTAATTAAAGGGGTTTTTTAACTTGTCAATAGTATCCGAATGTTTGTATAAAAATGTTTTCCAACTAGAGAGCTTTATTGCAAGTATTAATTAATTAAGAATAGACAAACTAGAGTTATGTTCACCAAGATGTTCAAGCAGTCGGGATAGTGAGTTACCTTAAATTTCCAATTAATAAATTCAATTGTAAGAGTAATTGAATTCTAATGTTTTCCCATTTTTTTATAAACCTAAATAGGTAGTTTACCCTTTAATTCTCTCGAACTTGAAGAGTATGTTGATTTATTCAACTAGTCTCTCATGTGGGTTAATCCTTGTTAAGGTATCAACCCATATCCTAAAGGTTGAAGCCTTTAGATTTCATGTAAATCCCTTATTTTCCCAACATACATTTTTCTTCTCAGACAAGTGATGTACTTAGGCCAACCCTTCAAGTTTGCAACCAAGAAAGGTCATTAGTATGAAGAAGGGTTTATATAATCTCAATTACATATGGAAATTAAGTATTTAACAACCCCAATAAGTTATTCACACCAAGGCTCCCATAACCCTAATTATGGGAGCTTAACCTCACATCTCAAGAGAAGAAGAAGAAGAAATCATTGTGTTCTTCATAAATGAATTCATAGAATTACCTACAAAAATTACAAGAATTATTCTTGAATCTTTAATAAGAATATAAGTAAAAGTAACTAGATCCATAATTGTAGCTTGAATCTCAAAGAATACTATGTTACAATAAGGTTTTTCTAGATGGAAATATGATAAAAGATACCTAAATAAAACCTGAACTTTGTATTTATATGTTCCCAGGAACTGAGGATTAAAACTTTTAACTCATTAAAGCGGCGTCGAAGTTTATGGTCATATTGACGAACCGTCAGAAGCCTGGCGGTCTATCATATGAACCATCGCTGATGGTCCCAAAGTATTACTTTTTGGTTAAGGGTTGATGGTCATGTTGGCGGGCAATCGCTATCTTGATGGTTCGTCTCTTGGACCATTGCTTGAACACTTGAGGAGCCATTCTCTGTTTCAGCCTAACGGTTAAGTTGACGGTCCGTCAGAGGTCTGACGGTCCATAACTTGGACCATCGCAGAATTCATCCACTTAGTCCTATCTGTTTAACCTTAACGGTCACCCTAAAGGCTCGTAACTTGGTTAACGGTCCACCAGTTTGACCATCAGTGGGTTTTTTCTGTTATTTTTCAGCGCTTCTTCTCCAGCTATATCCTTAACCTGAAAAAACTAAAATCCAGTATCAAATACAACAAAAGTTTCTTGAATACGTATGATTATCCAAAGAAAAAGATGTAAAATGTTCTGTCAAAAGCTAGAACATCAATATGTCATGATGAAGGAGGTGATAATCCATAACATAATAACATGTTACATTGAAGAAGGTGATGATCTATAACATAATTACATGTAACTATGAAAGAGAAGAGGAGCCATAACATAATAACATGTCACAGTGAAGGAGGTGATGATCTATAGCATAATAGCATGCCACTCTAAAGGAGGTGACGATCTAAATATGATAACATATTATCTCAAATAAAGCGATGATCTGATCTACCCTCTTAATATGTGAAAAATTCAAATATAATATGATGCATCCTTTTAAATAGGGGATGTCCCAAATATAATAAGATTGTTCACCTCGAATAAATTGAAAATTGGGTATATTCCCTTAAAATGGTAGATGACCTAAAATATGATAAGTAACGGTGACAATTCGTTATGTCCTCTTGAAAGGGTGGATGACCAAAATATAATAAGATACATCACCTCAAATGGGGTGACAATCTGAGGTGGTCTTGCATAACGTCACCTACATAAGACAAACAACACTTATTAATAACACAATAATTTGTTGTAACTAAGCTAGGAATGTAACAGAAGATCGGGTTTAGAGATAAAGTCGTTTGACTCATGATGACGTAGAGATATTATTCTGAATAATATCTCCATATCTCAATCGTTGTGGCCAATCAATTTCCGATGAAATTAGAGAAAGTGTTTGAGATCATAACTAAGTAATAGAAACATAAATCAAGAGAAAAGGGAGAAAAGAAGTTATCTGGATTATGATGGCAATGCCATAGTGGATCTAGTAATGCCTTTTGTCAATCTTAACATTGTCAATGTTCTGACTTCATTGTTCCAGTATCCAAAGAAAATTTTTTAGTTTTGAGAGGTTAACTGTGTTGGTTTTTTCTTACTTTCCTAATGCTCCTTGTTGATCATCAGCTCACAGGGTTGAAGTGCAGTCTTTGTTGAATTTTTGAGGATCTCCCTAAAAAATTGTGCCCCACTTTAGAAACTCTCAAACTTCTTTGTAACTTATGACATCATTTAGTATAAAATATTTGAGATCTTCTAAAAACTTCTACCCCAATGTAGAATGGAAAATACTTAAGTCCTTTCTAGCATAGCATAACCTAAAATTTTACAACTTCTCAAAATTATGCACCGATTTAGCTTCAACAACATTTCATGTTTAACTTTGTAGAAAATGTCAAGTTCTTGTGAAATTTTTTGAGACCTTCTCAAATATTTATGCTCTAGTTACACGCTTCTATATCATCTCCATCTAACTTGAAAAAAGATCCTCTTAAACAAAATCTTATGGAGAATATGATCGAGCTAGTGTGGTGCACACATATTTCCTTGAGGTAGGAATCATACCAAATGTATTTCCACTATAATATGGTAGAATAAATTTTTTAAGGGATTGACCAAAGCTGACAAAGGCTGCTTATGTATTCCATTCTGGGAAATTTATGTCAAATGTAGTTCAAATAACTTAAAGCGATATTTAATATATTTTATAATGTGACCAAAGTAAATGCAGGCTACATTTGTATTCTACTACATAAATCAAGTCAAACGTAGTTCATTACAACTAAAATGAGCGATTAGAGGAAATCAAACTATAAAGTCCGATTAAAAGAAAAGTATGATTACAAAAAAAGAAAACGATAACTTCAACATGCAAGATATAAGGATTTCAAAAGCGTGCCTTTGAGAAAGCTCCATTCTTCTCCTCGACTGATGATGCCAATGAGTAATTTGCTTTTAGCAGTTTTGAAAAAATCAAGTTTGATTACCAACACAAATTAGCCTCTCTTTTTTTAAGAGAAAAGAAAAACACTCAAAAGGTAAAAATGTTAGTTCATGAATTGTAATAATTCATTAAAGTGATATATAAGTCAAATCAAGAAAAATATAGATAAAGAAAAATAGTAAAACACTTTAGTACATAAACAATTTTTAATGCGTCCTACCATACTTGAGACCTTTCAAACCAAAGGTAAGCCTAACGTTTGAAGGATATATATTTTGTTTGTAAGACATTTTGTTGGCCCCAAAATATTATACAAACTTCATGTATAAATTAAATAGGAATTCAAAATGAGGGAAATGGGAAATACATGATATCAATCCCATGTAGGGGAGTAGATCTAAATTAAGCCTCCTTCGAAGACTTTCGATCTTTGAACTTCTTAAAATATATGCATATCCTTTCGATGAAGATCTTCTTTTGATTAAACCAAACTATCTAAATAAAACCCTTAAATCCAAAGAACAATGCTTCATACAATTCGACATTATATCCTTCAATTTAACGCATAAAGAATGATCATCTGTTATGACTCATGGTAAAATAGACGTAAAGCGGGTTTTCTAATGGGCCCAATACCTCCTCAGGTGTTGGGTCATCTTAGGCTTATGCATAAATAAGGTTTTGGTTTTGCTCTATCCTGGATATCTAGAGTAGTTTATGATAAAACTTGGGTTTGGAAATACGAACAGCCTCCGACCACCTAACATGCCGGTAAACCATCATATTCTCAACACTTGACTTGGTGTTGATCAACCTGGGTTGGCACATCCATAAAACCTCAAAATAGTTTAATAACCATCATCCGGGGTTATGCCATGAAATAAAATAGTTAAATATTGAAGAATTTAAACATATAAGCACATAAATAGTTTAATAATTACTCAAAGAAGCTAATTCGAATATTTGGTTAGAACCTAGTTAAAGTTTCCCAGCAAAGTCGTCATTTCTGTTTTACCCCTTTTCGATTTATAAGGGTTGAAAAACGTTATATTCGCCCTTTTAAATTATTTCAAAACCATAAGCTAAGTTCAAAATAATTTAAGAAATTATAGAGTCACCACTTGATTTTGAGAAAATATCAAGAAAAACTAAAAATATTGCTTATAAAAGATTCAAAATAGAAAAAACCTTTTAAGTTTAGAAATTCCGAGTATGTCGTTCCTATTAATATTCTTGGAAGGTTGTTAAGGAACCAAGAGTATCCGCTAACTTGCGGTTATCCGGACTATTAGAAAATAACTTGTTTGACTAACTTTAAAAAGGGAAATTATTTTTTTAAAAAGAAAACGATTAAGGAAAAATTGTCATTAAGATTTGTCTAAAATAAATTATGATGACTTAGCGGAGATTTTTAACTAAGTTTAAGAAAATTAAGAACAATTAACATATAAAGGGGAAAGGGAGACTAAATGACTTAGGCTATTAGGCCCCAATCCATAAACTCTATCCTAAGCTAATTTGTGCATTTGACCCATCTTCACCCGTTCTAATCTAAATCATGGGCTATTGGCCAATAACCTATCCTAAGTTGGTTTTTGGACCTTTGAGGCCCAAAATCCTCTTCACCTGTATTAAATTACAACTTTGGCTTCGAGGCCCAAATAAATGAATAACTAAACGACTAAATGAATAAATAAAAATAAAGCAATAATAAAAATTGAGACTTTTCAAGTCTCTTAGAAACCTCATCAATGGTTTTTGACTCATTTCCTTCTTTATTCATCTTTTTGCACCCGCACACCATATAATTGACTTTGGGTTTAAACGTTGTACTTGACTCGGAGAGATGGGCCTCATTAACCCATTATGAAATATAAGAGAAAAGGAGTCCATTTGTACTCCAAAACAAATTCATGCAGAGGAAAAGATAAATGAAAAAGAATTAATATGTGTTTGAAAATTCTACACTGAATAGATAAATGATAAGATCAAAGAGATAACATTCCCAAGCATAAAGAAATACTCCCTCAATTTAAAAAAGAATGACCTACTTTCCTTTTTAGTCCATTTCAAAAAGAATGTCCCCTTTCCTTTTTAGCAACTTTTAAATTTTAACTTTCCATGCGGCATGTTTAAGACCACAAGATTGAAGGACATTTTAGTACATTTGACATATCTTAAATTTAAGACCACAAGATTCAAAAGTCTTCTTTATTTTCTTAAACTCTATGCTAAGTCAAACTAGGTCATTCTTTTTTAAACGGAGGGAGTAGTAAACTATGATATCAAAGCAAACCAAATTATTTTACAAAAAAATTAACCCATCTCTTAAATAATATTATAAAAATTAAATATTGCACAATATAATCAACTAGCCCTTGAAAAGAAAAACACGGATCCACAGCATAGTTGATTAAAATTTAGACAAATATCCTCTATAAATTAACATATATTTGTATCAAATACAATGATATGATATAGTCTAACGCATGTTTTCATTAAACAAAGTAAAGGAGAATGAGCAAGAGATGAGGAAATCTTTCATAGCACCTCAAATATGAAATACAAGACATTCTAATGCCACAACACTTTTTCAATTCAAAGTGGAGTCAATCAACATATCTATAACTTAGAATAAAGATTCACTATAGCATGTGAATAACAATGAGACGTCTAAATTAATAAAAATACTTTAGAAAGTAAACCAATAAGAAAAGTGAAGCAAATATCATATATTAAGCATATGAGAAATGATATTCGAAGACAAGATAAGATAAATAGTAAAAGATTAATTTTGTGAAAAAATGTCCAACTATGCCAACTCCTATTTTATTCTACACCATTTCAACAAAATTCATATCCCTAAAAACTTTTAAATCTAAACAAGAGAAAATCCAAGATAGTTTTCACCACGAAAATGAGTAACTCACTACTTGAAATTGAGAAAAATTTCACACTCTTAACAATAGTAGCCATTTCTTTTCAACATAAAGAAAACAACTTTACAGACTAAAAATAAACATATCCACCAATAACGAATTTAGACAAAGCATGAGCACACATTTTAAATAAATATCAAAACATTATCCAAAATAATCAAAGAATAAATCCAAAAGAAGAAACAATCAATATTAAATATTCTTTTTAACATAAAGAAAATAATTTTACATGCTAAAATCAAAAATATCCATCTACAATGAAGTTAAACAAAGCATAAGTACATATTTTAAGTAAAGATCAAAACTTTATCCATGATAATCAAAGAGCAAAGTCAAAAGGTGAAACAATCAATATTAACTATTTTTTTCAAGAAACAGACAACAACTTTACATGCTAAAAAAAACTTACCTACCAACAATGAATTTACATAAAACATGAGTATATATTTTAAACAAAGATCAAAACTTTATCCATAACAGTCAAAGAATAAAGCCAAAAGGTGAACAATAAATATTAAATATTGTTAGCTTATCCTATCCCATGAACAAAAAAATAATCATAATATTAATATCACAACATCCTATGACCTTCAAGACCGTCCACAATAAATAATCCCGATAAACAAAATTAAAACTACAAAACTACGAAGAAGGAGATGAAGAAGAAAACAATAACAAGAACAAAAGGAAAATGTATGATCACCATTTACGGAGCAGCAAGATGGGGCTTTAAGATTTTTCTGGAGTCTTAATCACTATTGGAGAACAATCTTTCTAGAGCCTTGATTAGACCACTGATTGAAATTTTTTACTCATAGAGATATTTAACTCTTTGCTCAAAAATTTTTTCACTCTTTTAGACTTGGTCTTTCTACCAAAATAGTGGTAGTATTTATAGAAAAATTATGGGGGTTGAATTCTTGGAATTTACCAATATAGGAGAAAGAACTTAGGGATGTTTTTAGAATTTTAAAATTGGGGATAAGAGTTTGTTGGAGGATAAGGTAAGGTGGAATTGTACAATCTATTACAAATTTTGAATTTAAAAAATTGAAAAAGAATAAGGTTTAGGTGGAATTTTACAATCTAGTATAAATTTTGAAATTCAAGCGGAAAAAAGAACAAGTGTGTGGTTGAATAGTACAATCCAATACAAATTTTGAAATTCAAATGTGAAAAAGGACAAGGTTGAGGTGGAATTGTACTATCTAGTACAAATTTAAACTTTAATTTGAATAGGTAGATTTAGGTTATTATTTTTTTTGGGATTTTGGGGTTAGTTAAAGTATAACCCCAATTGGGATTCTAAATTTAGCCAAATTTATTTAATTTTGACCAAATTGAAAATCATTAGGTAGATTGCATTGCAATTATGACCAATTTGATTTCAATTATGGACAAATTAAATTAAAATTCGTTACTAATTAATACTTTCTTTATTCTCGAGCTTCTTGATTTTATAAAATTAAATGAATATTTCTCCAAATAAATTATTTTATAGAATAAATCATATTTAAATCAAGACTTTACCCCTTTAAATTTATTTTTAAGATAAGATTTGATTAAAATTTGATATTTCATAAAAATAAATATTTTTGTAATAAAATTATATAATTTTGATGATATATAATCACTACTTAAAATGAAAAAATTACTCAGATAAATACTTTGAAAAGCTTTTTATTCAGATAAAATAAATATTATAATTTTATTTAAAAATCAAAGAAAATCAAAACTAAACTTAGTTATGGATGGAAAAAATTAGGTGTCAACAACCATGACTTAAAGGAAATCTATTGGTGAAACAATATGAAAAGAGGTGGCAAACTTTGTGGCTAAGTGTACAGTTTGTTAGTAGCTCAAGGTTGAGAATTTGAGGCCTGGTTGCATGTCTCAAATGATAGAGAAAAGGTTGAGCATTAACATGGATTTTGTTATAAGTCTTCTATGGTCTCTCAATCAGTATGATTCCATTCGGGTCATTATGAATAGAATAAAAAAGTCTACTTACGTCTTGCCAGTGAAGACTAACTACTCAGGAGAGGACTATGCTAAGTTGTTCATATGGAAGATAGTAAGTTTCATGGAGCATCAATGTTCATCATTTCAGACTGAGGTACACAATTTTTTTTATTACTTCTAGCTTTCATTTTAGAAAGTTTTGGGTACTTAGGTGAACCTTAACACCAGTTTCCACCCTCAAATAAATGGAAAAGAGGAATTAACTATTAGACTTTAAAGGATATTTTAAGAGCCTGTGTGATTAATTTTAAAGGTGGTTGGTTTGGCCATTTACCCCTCATTGAGTTTACATACAGTAATAGAAACCAATTTAGCATTCATATGGCTCCCTTTGAGGCTCTTTAGAAGAAGTTGTAGGTCTCCTATTGGATGGTTTAAGGTCGGTAAGACTAGGTTGTTTTGTCTTAACTATGTTTATGAAGCCATGGAGAAGGTGAAAGTCGTTAGAGAATGACTTAAGACTACTTAGAGTTGCCAAAAATCTTATGCAGATTTGAGGCGGAAGGAGTTAGAGATTGAAGTTAGTGAATGGGTTTTTCTGAAAGTTTGTACTATATAATGAGTAATGAGATTTAGGAAGAAAGGGAAGATCAGTCCCCGTGAAATTAGTCCATATCAAATTTTAAGGAGAATTGGGAATGTCGCTTATGATTTGGATTTGCCAGCGATCTTGACTTTGATCATTTTGTGTTTCATGTGAAAAAGTATATGGGTGATCCTTCATTAATAGTGAATGTCGATGATGTTGGTGTTTTGGATTCTTTATCTTGTGAGTAAATCCTGGTTTTAATATTAGATAGGGAAGTTTGTAGATTAAGGACTAAGTATATAGCTTCAGTAAAGGTTCTTTGGAGGAATTAAAAGGTATAAGAAGCTTCTTGGGAAGTTGAGAAAGATATGAAGTCTAAATATCCGTTCTTGTTCCCAACATTACATGAAAATTCTTGAGGTATAATTTTCATTGACATTCTTGTGGCATTTAAAATTTGTCATTTGTCTCTGTTTCTATTCTTTTTGTTTGTCATGCCAAGGGTTCCCAAACTCCTCATGTGGGGATGAATGATCCTAAGGGGGGATGGGGTAATATGACACCCCAGGTTCTTAAACTCTAGATACTTCAAGAGCTTGAATTGCCAAGCTTCTAAAATAATGTCAGCACTGCTACTGGTAACACTCTAGGTCACTAGTCGTGACCTCATGTAATGAGTCATTGGGAATGACTTATGACAACGACAGTGAGTGTTAGATAGGTTTGGTCCCTTGACAATGAGTCTATGGTACGACTCACTAAGAAACATAATGAGTTATTCGGATGGGCTCGTTGTCTTAACATCGAGTTGTCCCTGGGTTTTGCCTTAATCATGAGTCTTCATCAAGACTTATTCTTGGGGAAAATCCTTTATCCCCAGGTAACGAGTCTAGGAAACAACTTGTGGTAAGACCTCATGAGTCATTACCTAACCCTTGACGACTGTACCTAGTTTTCCTACACGTATTAATTAATGTTATTTTAGTATTTTTCTCCCATCCATCTACTATTCCATGACATAAAAACACTCAAATAGACTATTTCCTTCAGTGAATAAAAATCAAACTTGCTCTTTTCATCTTAAATTCCTAAAGAAAGAGAACCCTAGGGTTCATAAGGAATTCATCCCTCAAGCTCCCAACTTTGGATTTTTTCAATTTTTGGTATTTATTTCATATATCTCATACCTCAACCTGTATTTTACATTAAGGCATAATTTGATTCAATATTCATGTGGTTTAAATGTTGGATTTGAAATTGGGTTGATGGGTTTTGTTTGGAATTACATAAATTATTTTTGCATATTTTAAATGTGTTATTCATGATTTGATAATAATTTTTGGGACTTATTGGGTACATTATTATGGTAATTGGAATGAGGAATATGAGTTTCCCTATATTGATGTATTTTTGCTTGAAATTGGCATTAACCACAACCCAACTGGTAATTTGGTTTTGAACATGGACATACGCATAATTTTTGTTGTATTTTTGAAACTATTACATTACATTAATAGATAAGCAAATAAAAATGGATTTAAAAGGCTTTGGTGGCCGTGGTTTGGAATTTTAAAAGAGACTTGGGAGTCAATTGGTTAGTTAGAATGTATTTGCATAATTATATAAGCTTCCAAGCATAATTAATTTGGTAATACCAAGTGGTAAATTTATTAAAATGAGACTCCTCTGTTCATGGTTGGGAATATGTGCAAAATTATTTTAATTTTAGCATAAAGGGGGTTGTGTAGCTCATCGTGAAGGACGAGGTCCCAAGGGGACTAACAGTAGAAACTACATTTGCTTGCGTGGGGGTCTATATGACTGTGTTCTTGATTCACCTTATATTTTAGGAATGTCTAGAGAATTAGTATCTGTATATATTTCTTTTATTTCCTTGGTTTGTACAACAAATACGCAGGGCCCTTTTAGTAGAGGAAGTGAACCCATATTACCCGTAGGTGCCCTAGGACAGATAGAACTACATAGTCCATGCTAATATTTTATAATCTAATATTTATGACCATTTCCCATATCCTATCATCCAATATATGTATATATAAAGGTGTGTTCATATGGTTTTGATTGGTTTTGTAAATGGAATTACTTTATCACTTTTCCTGAGTTACATGCCAGTGCTTATCCCACTGATCCCTGGATGCTGCATCATTTCATAATGTAGGGTCCTATGGTTTTTCTGTTTCTACAGTGTAATGTTAGGTGGTATGGTGCATTGGTTGAGTTGTTGTGAAATAGTGATCCTCCATCTTTTTAAAAGACTTGCTATTTCATTAGTTTTTTTTTTCAAATTTTGGGAATTGTGAACTCTCTAGTCATGGTCGGGGGCATGTCCCGACCTCGTTTGGTAGTCTGGTTTAGAGGCTTTTGTGGACAAGTGTGGGCTAGATGTTTATTTGATTCATAGAGTTTACATTTGATTATCTATTCCTTTTTTACTATTTGATTAGCATCCGTTGTATTCTTTTATTGTGTTCTAGATTTTAGGCAAAGAATGTGGTCTCCGAATCACGGTGGGCTAAGATATCCATTATGAAAATGCCCTGGTTTAGGTTGTGATGAAAAATTTAATGTTTCTACTGAGTACAGAACATCGAATTTAGTCTAACAATATATTTCGTTTGTTTGCACAAGATTCCAAACACATCCCGAAGGCTTGATCCACAACTTTGCATCTTTAGATGAGTTTTCGGTGCACCAATTACCTGATGGAGCCACTTTAGCGGCCATGAGACTGCTAATACGGTGACCGTTTTAGAGTCCCAAGCGCTGCTAAAACAGTGCGCAACTAGTATCCAGGCACCACTAAAGCGGGGCTTCGTTGCTTTAGTGGCTTCTGTACTAACAATATGGGGACCTCTTTAGCGGTCAACTTGAGTAGGGCAAGACTTCTTTAGTAGTCAAACCGCGTTAAATCAATGACTACTTCAATATTATATTGACCTCTTTAGAATTTCGAATTGGGTCAATATAAAAACATTTTTCCTTGCTTTTTCTCATATTTTTGTGGTTTTAAGCTTTGGATTAAGAGGTTTGGGTGTGAGATATTCCATTTTCAAGCTTGGGTAAGCTCCAAATATCTATTTCAATCATTTTACTTTGATTCCTTTCATCTACAATCTGTCAATTCATGATTTCATAAGTGGAATTTGGGGATTTTTGCCCGGAAGACCTAAAAATGGTTTTTGTTCAAATTAAATCAAATTTTCAACCCGATTTTTCTTGGGTTTTCTCCTACAGATTTCTTTAATCACGGTAAGGTCTTCCTAAACTTAAAATTTTAATTTTACCTTTTCTTTTCGAAAGACCTATTAGAGGTTTGATAACACTTAAACTACACCTCTCATGTAAGAATGTAAGCGATCATTGTAAATATATAACCCAACTAGGTTGGGGTCGAATCCCACAGTGTATATGCTGTGAACTTAAGTCATTTGCAATTTAATCAACTGATAGTTTGATATTTCCTAAAATGGGGGTTTTGGAGATTAGCAAATAATTGTTGGTCACTTTAGTTTCAATGTTTGTAATCAAGAGTTTATGGAAAACCAGTGTTATGTTCACTATGGGTGTTGGGATTTGACAAACGTAAGTAACGATTCAAGATCCTTGTGGTAGGTAGGAACAACAGATTATACTTGTCAAATTTATGCCTAAATATCTCTTGACCTACTTAAGCATTTAACTACCTAATTATCTCAAACTTATGGAGTTTATATTTCATAACAGGATGTTATCTCAGGTTAATTAATCTTTCTACAACATTAATTATTAAACGAAAGGTTGGTAGCTTCCAAGTCCCTATTCATAATTCACTTCTTACTAGGGTTGATTTCTTAGTTCAAGAAAATCACTACTAAGCAGGACCTATTGTTTGCAACCAATAGATAAAGTGTAAAGCAGAGGGTTTACGAAGAAGTTACTACCACCGTTAGAATCCTGAACACTTAGTTGTGTTATAAACCCAAACAAATAGATCCCATAACTCGGGTTAAGGGGTTTAGCTACTCATACTGTAAAGAGCAATACAGCTTGTTGAATTCATAATGCTATGGAATAATACTTACAGCAAAAGTAAATAGCAACAGTTGTATCTCCGATTAAATTACAGTAGAAAAATCTCAAAAAATAATATGATAATCTCTCCAAAGCTAACTGTAAACTTATATAAAAAAAATAGAGAGAAAACACGTGTAGTTCAAGTCCAGAATGTTGAGTAACAGCCCCCAAGAAAACCCTTAACAATACTTAGAATAGTTCACCCTAATTATGGAAACAAAATCACAGAGTTTAGTAATTTCTCGGACAAGTGACGACATTTTGTAACGCCTTATCGAGAGTCTGACCACTTATCAAAGACGTCGTCAACTCCTCTTCTCTTTCGACATTCGCTGCCTTAGGCTGATGATGAACCATGACGGATTATCAAATCTTTGATGACTTATCATTGATTTTGTTGATGATTTACTTCAGCTCTCATATTCTTCTTTAGGCTAACGACGATCTTAAAGGTTTATCACAACTCTAACGGCTTATCATATATCATTGTCACTTCTTCCAACTGAATCCCATTATCTGTTTAAGGCTAACGATGAAGTTGATAACTTATCAGAGTGTTGACGACTTATCAAAAATGTCTTCAGCCATACTTCTCTTCTATTTGCTTCAGATTTCCACTCTTTTACTTCCATCAATGTTAGTTCTCTTGCATCTTGATTTCCACTACAAAATCAAAAATGAAACAATCAAAAACAACAAAAGTTGCTTAAGTCTTTACAATTATTCTCTGTTAAAATACTCAAATGTTCTAGCATCTACTCACACATCAACACCCTCAACTTAAAACAATTGTTTGTCCTCGAGCAACTAAAACACAACCAAGAGGATACAAAGTACATTTTGCAGTCAATTATCTATATTATCTCAAAACCATCTTTACTTTCTCCAAGGTCAATTAATTCCAAATCAACTACGTATGATACTGAAGAACACAATGGGACACAAAGGAATCAAGCTATGGGATCAATACAACAACAACAACCATGCATGTATTAAGCTTACACTATCCAAACAAGTTAGCAACTAGCAACGTAACCAGTGTGCCCTCACTATAAAGATGTCCCAATTCACTCATATCAGATATTACATATGTAACCATGGGGACAATCATGAGAAACTTACTCTCAGAATGAAGTTCCAATCAATGTATGCCGAATACCATAGGCTTGCCCTTATTTTCATTACCAAGACTTTCAGACAGGTCAGGTCTTCTTTTTGTCTTGTAATATAGGATAGGGGTTGGTATGATACTCGATGATATTTAAAGTGACTAAGCCTCATTGTCACTACACTAGCTTCTGGGGTCTCACTCATTTATCTTTTTCTATTCTTCTCTTTTCTTGATCACACTTATTCAGGATGGGTGCGGTTCTTTTCTACAATCACTTCTTTTTTTCACAAATTTTCTTTTCTTTCTCTTTTCCACCACACCCATCTTTTTATTCTTTTCTTTTTCTCTACCTTTATTCATACTCATTATACATCACTCACCCCTATTATAGCCACTCTCAACTTAGGCCATTTGCCTAATTCAAGGTGCACAGTGTACAAAGAGGACTAGGGCCAAAACGGGTTTATTATGATATAAAAATGGGACTGTCATAGGTATCATAAAAAGAAATAGGCTATTCAGGCTCAAAATAGGGATCAAGGGATATTATGCATATAGTGAAGGTCATTTAGGCTAAAGTGGGCTAATATCAAAATGGCCCACGATCCTTTCCTAACCCCTATCCTTCAACCTAGGTAAGACTAATCGGGCAAGTTCTGAATCCAACATACAAAGGGAACTAAGTAAAATCTCACACTCACATGGCACACAAGTATATCACAAGTTACTACTTATCCAACTCATGCAATTATTTAGCAATGGTTATCAAGTTACTAGAACTAATGCCATACAAAGAAAAACAGTGGTCACAATTAGATGCAAATCACAAAGCTAAAGAATTAGATCACTTGAAAGGTGTTCACAAAATAACAAAACCATGTTAACTGCCTCAGGTACTTGTATTTCTCCTAGTTAACTACAAAATGTTACAACAACAACTCACTCTACACCCTCAACTTAAATCAAAGAAAAATTGAACTAAGAGTTAAGGTATACCTAAAGTAGATCAAGCATGAAAATCATGGATTGCCTTCTATGTAGCGCCTGATTTAACATCGTGGAATGACTCAGGTGTCTCAATTACTTTAGACATCACCGAGATAGATAGTAATAGTACTTTTCATCAAGTCTTTTAGACCAATATAAAGTTTGACTCATTGCCCATTACCTTGAAGGTGCTGTCGTCTTCATTTTCAAGTTCTAATACTCTAGATGAGTAGACTTGAATTACTCTAAACAGGCCTGACCACTTGGATTTAAGCTTACCTAGGAACAGTTTGAGTATGGAATTGAACAGAAGCACTAAGTCACCTTTTTGGAAATCTCATTTCTCGATCCTCCAATCATACTTCTTCATCTTTTATTTATATAGGTCTTCTTGTTCGTATGGCCTGAGATAGAATTCATCTATCTCATTCAGTTGTCCAAGTCTTAGCTCTGCTTCAATCAAACTTTTGCCCACAAAAAGGCCACGTGATATCTTACCACTTCTAATGGTAATCTCTATACATGAACCATCATTCTGCAGATTTTGGACAATTTTACTAGGTAATGTTCCACTTTTCCTCTGGTTTAGCATTGCGGAAGGTTAACTCATTTACTATTTGAGCTGTTTGATTTCAGTGGAGTGAGAGTTCACCAACTAACTAATAATAGACATATCGGTCTTCATGGTGGCCACACCTGAGTTGGTAGTCTCCACTCTCTTCAATAATTTAGCCATTATGTCCTCCATAGACATCTTTTCAGAACTTTTTGTAGCAGCCTCACGATTTCCAAGAGGGACATATAGCCTGCTCCTATCATTATTTTTTCTCAAATTTCCTTGCTCTTGACTCTTTTATCCAGGCTTATCATAATAATTCCGACCTTGATTCCCTTGGATATTGCCTTAGAAATCCCCTTGATTATTAACATAATTCATCTCTTCTTCTGGATCAGCTCTATTTTGAGATACCACAGCTTTAACCTTCTCAATCTTTCCTAATAGGAAGTGCTTAGTTAGCAAGTCCATCTGTATTTTTAGGAGAGCTATGTATTGGTCACGCTCTTCATCTCTTCTGTTTTATTCTGCAGTCATACCCACAGAAACAGTGAAGCTTGTTACTACAGAGTCTCTGGTATGTCATGCCCGACTCTATTTGGTCATTTTCTCTAGCATTTCTGAAGCTTCTAGAAATGTAAGATTAATAAATGAACCACCAAAACAATTATCTATAATTGGATTTGTCACAGAGTTAAGAGCCCTATAAAATGTCTCCATCAAGTGTATGTCTGTCATATTGTGGTTCGAACACTATTTAGCTTTTTTTTTAATCTCTCCCAGGTTTCATACAAAGCTTCGCTCGGGAGCTATCTGAAGTTACTGATCTCATCCCACAACTGTACCCTCCTGGAGGGTGGAAAGAACCATTCTAGGAACGCATCTTTCAACTATCTCCAGTTGATTATCGAATCGGGCATCAACTCATTTAACCACATTGTTGCCTCCCCAGACAGAGACAACGGGAACAATCTCAAGCGAATTGTATTCTAATCCCACTCTTGGGTTATCAAGATATTTGAAAATAGTGACAAAGTTTACCAAGTACATATTTAGATCATCGCCATTCAGGCCACCAAACAACCCCTTTAGATTAAGGAGTTGAATCACAGTACTTGTAATGCTGAACTTTGCCCCTGGCGCCAATGGCAGAGGATTAATTAAACCCGTAGCACCTTGTCCATCCATTCCATCATCATCATCATTGAAATCATACTAGACAGGCTGGTGATCCTGCCTTGCTCTGAACGGACGGTTCCTGTTGGCATTGCACTGTACCAGCGCAACTATTTGTTCTGCACACCTTGGGTTACCAGGGTTTAGTGTCTCCTTGTCTCCCAAATATTCATCCTCAGGATTTGGATACCATAATTGTTGACCGACATTCTACACATTCACCTGAGCTCTAGCTAAGGCTTCTAACTTGTCAGCCTCCTGCTGGTCTGTCATTCTGCCGATTAGTTTTGGTTTCAAATTAAATGGTAATAATGGTCCTTTAGAACTTCTGGTTCTTGGAATACACCATAAAATTCCTGTAGAAAACAAAAATAACAAATAAACATAAAACTAGGAAACTTGACAAACAGTTAATTAGCGCACACAAACTTTAATTTACAACTTTATTCCCAGGCAATGATGTTATTTTTGATAATGCTTAAACTACACCTCTGATGTGAGAATGTAAGCGATCGTTTTCAATAAATAACCCAACAAGATTGGGGTCGAATCCCACACGGAATATGGTGTGAACTTAAGTCTTTTGCGATTTAATCAACTGGTAGTTGGATATTTCCTGAAATGGGGTTTTCGGAGATTAGCAAATAATTGTTGATCCCTTTAGTTTCAGTGTTTGTAATCAAGAGTTTATGGAAAACTAGATTTATGTTCACTATAGGTGTTGGTATTTGTCACACGCTAGTAATGATTCAAGATTCTTATGGTAGGTAGGAACAACAGATTATCTTTGTCAAATTTATGCCTAAATATCTCTCAACCTACTTAAGCATTTAACTACCTAATTCTCTTGAACTTAGCGAGTTTATATTTCTATACAGGATGTTATCTCAGGCTAATTAATCTTACCACAACATTAATTATTAAACAGGAGGTTGGTTGCTTTCAAGTCCCTATTGATAATTCGCTTCTTACTAGGGTTGATTTCCTAGTTCAAGAAAATCACTAGTAAGCAGGACCTATTGTTTTCCACCAATAGATAAAGTGTATAGCAAAGAGATTACCATGAAATTACTACCACCACTAGAATCCTGAACACTTAGTTGTGTTACAAACCCAAACCCATAGATCCTGTAACTCGGGTTAAGGGGTTTAGCTACTCATACTGTAAAGAGCAATACAGCTTGTTGAATTCATAATGCTATCGAATAATACTTACAGCAAAAGCGAATAGCGACAGTTGTATCTTGGATTAAATTGCAGTAGCAAAATCCCAAAAAATAATATGATAATCTCTCCAAAGCTAACTGTAAACTTGTATAAGAAAAACTAGAGAGCAAACACATGCAAGTCCAGAATATCGAGTACTAGCCCCCAAGAAAACCCTAAACAATACTTTAAATAGTTCACCCTAATTATGGAAACAAAATCACAGAGTTCAGTAATTTAACGGACAGGTGATGATATTTTGTGACGCCTTATCAGGAGTCTGATGAATTATCACACATGTTGTCAGCTACTCTTCTCTTTTGACATTCGCTGTCTTAGGCTGATGATGAAGCATGATGGCTTATTAGATCTTTGATGACTTATCAAAAATGTCATCGATAATTTACTTCAGCTCTCATGTTCTGCCTTAGGCTAACGACGATCTTGATGGCTTATCATAACTCTGATGGCTTACCACATATCGTTGTCACTTCTTCTAGCTAAATCCCATTCTCTATTTAAGGTTGACGATGAAGTTGATAACTTATCAGAGTGTTGACGAGTTAACAGGAATATCGTCAGCCATACTTCTCTTTTATTTGCTTCAGATTTCATTTGCTTTACTTTCATCAATGTTAGTTCTCTTGCATCTTGACTTCCACTACAAAATCAAAGATAAAACAATCAAAAACGACAAAAGTTACTTAAGACTTTGCAATTATTCTCAGTTAAAAGCCTTAAATATGTTAACATCTGTTCATACATCAAGGTCTATTTTGACCTTTACTTAGAAATAGGTGATGAGAATATCGTTGGCTTTATTTTAACGCGTCGATCAAAATGAATATCCTACGTTTCTATTTAACATTTGAAAATAAAAAGTGACTTATATTTTTAAATTGACCTCACATAATCACTTTACATTGAAAGTGCTTTTAAATAGAAATAATTTTTGAATTATTATAATTAAAAATTATATATAATTCAACTTATTTATGATGTTAAAACTATACATATGTTTAAGGCATTTTGCCAACAAAAAAGTACTTAACTACACTTGTTTACTGTAATCACTTTGTAGGTCATTTCCTGTATTTACGTGTATTTTTGACATTTTGAACATTCTCAAAATTTCCACAGGTCATTTATAACTTGTAGGAATTATCAAGTTATCTAAGTTATTCGTAGAAACCTAAGCATAATATGGCTAATATGACAAGATATATATCTAATGAAGCTAAGATACTAGTTTTATATATCAAAAGACTTAGAATTACAAAACATAAAGAAAATAAAATGAGAAAAAATATTTGATTATGAAGATGAGTTACTAAGTACTAATTGGATAGAAGATGAATTAGAAAATATAGATTTCTATGGTAGAAATAATTCAGACAGTTATTATTTAGATGGATATTATATAGATTAAAAATGGTAGAATATATTCAGAGAGTTAGAGAAAAACAAAGTTGGCTATACGAAGAAATTAATTATATAAACCAGCTTAGAAAGGAAGAGAACAATTAAAAGAAAGATTAATTTGGATAATGAAACCATAAAGCAACTAGAATTAAAAGACAGTTTAGAATATGATTTACATATGAAATTATTCATAGACGAAAAAGACAGGATAATTAACAAAATAGATAACCTAGAATTTAATATCAGATATAGTACAACTAGAATAAATTATTACAAAGAAATTTGCATTATCACAACTACTTTAGGATAAAATGATAGACTATGAGTATTTACAATATCGGAGACAAGATATGGAAGAAATAAGATTAACAAAGTACTTATAAAAGAGAATCTAATTGAATATTTTAGAATTACAAAGACCAAGAGAAAAAAACTAAAGAATATTACAGTAAAGCATTTAATCAAATACCATCCAATCACCCCCCAAGATATGAACATTAATAAAATTAAAATAAATAAACTAAAAATAAAAATGATTAGAGAAGTTAAGAAATATCCACGCACAAACAAAAATAGATCTATTAGACTAATAATAGATCTATTTAAGTTACCCAAGTTATCCGCACCCCCTTACAATTGGTATAAGAGCTTAAGTTGTTTAAATACATAATACTTCCGATAACTTTAAACAACATAGGTTTTGATACCAAATGTAGGGGGTGCAGATAACTTGGGTAACTTAAATAGATCTATTATTGGTCTAATGGATCTATTTTTATTTGTACGTGGATATTTCTTAACCTCTCTAGTCATTTTTATTTTTAGTTTATTTATTTTAATTTTATTAATGTTCATATCTTGGGGGGGGGGGGGGATTGGATTCTCTTATTCTTTATAATTCTTGTATATTATTTTGGAGGTATTCTAAATATTCTATATCTTTTGTTCTAAAATATTCAATTAAATTCTTTTTCATAAGTATTTCAGTTAATCTTATTTCTTTCATATCTTATCTCCAATATTTTAAATACTCAGAGTTTATCATTTTATCCTAAAGTAGTTGTGATACTGCAAATTTCTTTGTAATAATTTATTATAATTGTACTATATTTGATATTAAATTCTAGGTTATCTATTTCGTTAATTATCCTATCTTTTTCGTCTATGAATAATTTCATGTCTAAATCATATTGTAAACTATCTTTAATTCTAGTTGTTTTATGGTTTTATTTATTCAAATTAATCTTTCTTTTAATTGTTCTCTTCCTTTTCTAAGCTGGTTTCTATAATTAATTTCTTCGTATAACCAACTTTGATTTTCTCTAACTCTGTGAATATATTCTAGCATTTTTAATCTGTATAATATCCATTTGAATAATAACTATCTGAATTATTTCTACCATAGAAATCTATATTTTCTAATTCACCTTTTATCCAATTAGTACTTAGTAACTCATCTTCATAATCAAATATTTTTTCCCATATTATTTTCTTTATGTCTTCTAATTCTAAGTCTTTTATGATATATAAAACTAGTATCTTAGTTTCATCAAATATGTATCTTGTCATATTATCCATATTATGCTTATGTTTCTACGAATAACTTGGATAACTTGGATTGGATTCTAGTAATTAATTGCTTTATCATAGTATTTATTAGTTTTTTGTTTTAATCTTAATAATTCCTCTATATTTTCATTAAGGAATTCTATATATTTTATATCTTTAGTTCTCATATATTTTTCTAAATTTGTTTTCATTAGTTTTTCTATTGATTGTATATTTTTCATATCCATTTTCCAATTTTCTATATATACGTAATTTATCATGGTTGATGTGTAGGTTTGGTATGTAAGTATTTGTAAGAGTAGGTAGGTAGGCATGGTATGTAATTTATTCTAGTCATAAAATATTTATCAAATATTTTTTTCAATATGATTTTTCTTATATCTACAATTTCTATATCCTTATGTATATACAAAACAAGTATTTTGAATTTATCTACCATTTCGTCAGATAAATAAGTATTCATTTTTCATTTGATGCTTTTTCAAAATATTTCCTTCAATCATACACATAACCAAATATGATAATTTTAGATTACTATATACTAGATTATTCTTAAATAACATGTTCTTCGGTCACTATTAGCATGGTAATCTGAATACTTTTACCTTAAACAAAGCCTCTACTGTGGCTACTCCCCTATCATGGCTTTCTTGCCTCACCGGTTTCACCTTTATGATGGCATAGTTCTTATGATTTTTTCTCCCTTTTCCTCTTTGCTAATAAACTTCTTAACATGCTATTTTTCGAATAATTCTACTATAAAATAACTACCATGAACTTATTTTAGCATATTATGATTGTCAGAAATTTATGAATTTAGCTATTCATAATCATAAATATAAATACCTGTTCTGCTAAATCTGATAATTCTAGATTTTCCATAGCGGTCTGATTCATAGCTTTTCCTTGGAAATATACCTGTTTTTTATTAAATAATTCAAAAGTTTTTTGTGTACAAGATAGGTTTTTTCTTTAACTCATGAAGGCTTGCTCTTCATCTGAGCGGATGCTCCTCTATTTATAATCTAAAAAAGATAAAGAAAACGTGTATGCTATTTATATCTTTACACCTGTCCTAATATAACTCTACAAAAACTATTTTACAAAAAGTAGAAATCAAAAAGTCTTAAAGGCTACTTAAGACTAATAATGATAGGTGCCAAAAAGTCAAGTGTAATAATGACACTCTAATAATGCTATACATTTTACATAAAAATAAGTTAAGAAAAGCTAACCATTCTACCACATGTCGCTTTCTAACTTTTATTAACTTGTCTCCTTTGTCTTTTATTTCTCTATTATTGATCCATTGTTATTTTTTTCTTGTCATATCTGCTATTTTTTTATCTTCTTGATCTCAATGACCAAGGATTTGGACGCACAACAAGTAACATGCCGCGACCCCTAGCAAAGTAAGAATAGCCGCCATGACTCCCAGTCCCAGGGAACAAGCCTCGATCTTTAACCCCAGTAAAGTTGGAATGTCCCTCACTCTGTGAACCTATCATGAGGGCTTGTTGTTTTAGGTTTACAAACATGCCCGAAACCCCGTCCGAAATTTCGAAACTCTCCTGATACATACCTTTAACCTCCCTAAACATAAATCTACTCAAAAACTAGCATCTCGAGGTTGGGAAGGACAAAATAGAAATTTTTAAACTTTAGGGATCTTGAAATGACTAAGCACTCAACACTTAGTGAAATTTTTATGCCTTGGAACCCTTAAGCATGCAAGTAAGAGCTTAGTTAACCTTAGAATACTACGGGGTATTACATTCATCATTGGTTTAGAGAGTTCCCCAGAGGTAAGTTCGTTGTTCAGACAGAGTTATCAAGTGCTCCCCGCCAGCCTAGAGTTCCTGAGGTATGTTATGATTACATAGAGGATGGTCATTTCAGTAGGAAGTGACCCCGATTTTGGTATGTCGGCTATATAATGGCCCTCCAGTTCATTTTCTAAATTTCTATGCATTTTAATCATTTAGAGATTTCCTATAGATGCCCCAAGTAATTTGTGACTTGTTGGAGTCTACATATCAGATACTGGACAATTCATTTGTTTTTTAGGTTTAATTCTCTATTTTGAAATCTTTGCTAGTAAGGATTGACTATCTAACATAAATTTCAATTTAACTATCTCGTATGCCAACTCTAACTATTCCATCATCTCTAGAATGTCGATTTTAGGCTTTGGGGACTTTTGGTTCATGTCACAAAGACTTTATACTCATTTTGGCCTATCGATAAAAATTTGGTAAAAGTGGCCCTTGTATGTGAGGCACATATTTTGTTGAAACAACCCTGAATTGAAATTTTGATGATGTCGTTAAGTCTAGAATGCCGAATATGATAGGTTATTATAGTTCATTATCATTCACGAGATTTTAAATGAATCCCAAGGGGTCGGTGGAAACTTGGAATTTTTTCAAGTTTCAGCTGGTGCATCCACTAAAGCGAACCCTTTGGTTACTTTAGCAGAGGCTGCTTAAGCGGCTAGCCAGTCGCTTTTGCTTCCAAGGCCCCTAGCTAGGTCTCTTAAGTGGAGGTCTGTTTGCCAAATTGGATGCCTCTTAAATGGAAACCCGTCTACTTTAGTGAAAGACTAGGCCCAGCCAGATACTTCCTTAGTGGTAGATTAATGCTTTAGCGGTGAAAGCTTAAGCGGTCAAGTGACCACTTAAGAAGTACTTGGAAGGGAAATAAATTCCCTTATTGCCTAATTTTATCCATTTTATCACAAGTATCAATAACCAAAAGCCCTAGAGAGTATGAAAATGGAAGGGTAATTATTAGGAGATTGTGTAATGACTTTCCAAGTTATTTCCTTGATTTATGCATATTTTCATTTTTTTTTTAGGCTTCCCATAGCTACTTCAGATTCATTTATGACTTGTCAAATCTTTCGGTACGGTTATCAAATAGTTCATTGGGTTTTAGGCCTTTTTAACTATTTTGGATCTTTTATTGTTAAGAAATTGGTATTGGTCCAAAACTGCTAGGAAAAGACATTAGATGAGAATTCTGGCCATGCCATCATGTTTGGAACATTGATTTTAGGCTAGGGCAAGCTTTGGTTTAGGTCTTGAGGCTTTCAGATTTGTTTGGGCTATTAGGTGGATTATATGAAAAATGAAACTATAGGTGTGGGCTCTAGATTGACTCAAAACAATTTCAGCTAAAATTTTTTATGGTTCTATGGAGTCAGGAATGTTGAATTTTTTATAGTAACATATTTTTTTGTGCGCACGGGGTTCTAAATAAATTTTGAGCATCTAGTCGAAGTCTATTTGGACTTAGAAAATCTAATGCATTAGGTTGCTGGTGCAACCATTTGAGTGACCATTTGACTGCTTAAGCAATCAATTTCAACTTTAGGAGAATAGGTTTAATGGCCTGGGCACCACTTTAGTGGTACTCGCACCCCTTGCCAGAACGCTTTAGTGATTGAGGAGCCACTTTAGTGGTAGTCGTTTAAGCGACACCTGAGGATTATTAAATTCTTTTCTTCACCCAAAAATCCCATTATTTTCTCATATTCTCCCACCGTCTTGACAGCTTGATGAGTGGAAAGGGAAGGGAATCATACATTTAATTTAACGTAAGCTAGCCTAATACTATTTGGTGATTTCACATTTTTTTCCATCAATTTTAATTTCACTTAATGGCAAATTCTTAGAAATTAGGTCTTTAAACCCTCAACCTTAGGGGCTAATTTGGGCCCAAATATGTACTCTATTTGTGCTAAATTTTTGAGCTATATTCTTGTCCTTTGAGGATCTTGTGACATGTCACAACTTACTTTATGAGTCATGATAGAACCTACTCTATCCTACCAGTATGTAAGACAAACCGTTGCCCAGAGCTAAATACAATGGATTTACTTGGTGGAAAATGCCCGATCATAGGTGAAAATGAACAACACACTTAAAATTAAGCAAAGAGTTCTAGATAGATAAAACAGTCAATACAAGATACCATCCCACGACCTGGTAGAGCCAATACAAGAGCATCTAATAGCATTAATACAACTCAAATGTTTAGGACAATCATAACATTTGTCTCAAAACAAAAGACAGAATTAAGAAGATAGAGGGAAATGGGCTAATCCAACTCCAACAGCTCACCCTATCACCAAAAAATTAGCATAACATGATCAACAAGCATCGATGATAGATAGTACTCAGATATGGACAAAAAAGGTACAAAAGAGTAGTATGAGTACCAAAACAACAAGTAATCAGTAGACATCATCGACCGACTGAGCTAAATAATGATATAAGTATGATAAATGTAAGATATCATAACTGATTCAAGTTATAGACAAACCTAAAATATCTCTAATATCGTTGTGCATAGGTAAATAAATTAGAATAATCACATAACATAAAACATCAACACATACAGTCATTACTACAAAATTGGCTCCTATATGCCAATTGGTACGAAGAAGTAAATAACACCTCATAGACCCCTATATGCCTGGAGAGTACACTCAAGAATAGAATAAAGCAATCAACCAATGTTATAAATAACTTTCATCTTCATTTAACCATCATTCCATAATTTATCATCAATCGGCTATTTATCAACATTTTACAATTTTGTTACCATCATATATCAACCTTAATATCATTTATCCACTAGTCACCATCAATAAGCTAGTCTTTATATACCCACCAGCTCTTATATATCAACTAACCAACTAGTTAATTTGCAACTAGAGTCCATTTGTGCCATGCCACATTATAACCATTTCCTCATTTTCAAACATAGCCAAATTGCTAGATTCAATCTCACAACCTAATATCATCAATCCTAAAATGTATATCATCATAGCATAATAAGCATATCCAAAATCAAACTAGTAACTATAATCAATAGCTAGACTAAAACTAGTAATTATAATTAACAATAATAATTAAATCAATAATTATAATTAGTTGTAACGCCCCAAGAACCTATCCCGAGACATCACACGGTGCTTAAGGCCACACACAACCTTAAGCTAACCCTTTGAGCCTATCTTTACTCCTATAATTCACCATGATAATAATCAAGTTGTAATAAAGAAGAATAATCATAACATGAATATACTGAGATACAAAGTTATACTGTCCTGTACAATCAAAATACTAACGTTCTATACATACTGGTACTCTAGTCTGATAAAAGTCTCTACTACATAAGACTGAAGAGCCATTGGGATAGATCCCCAACTGGCTCATGTTGAATCAAAAACAAATAAACCATCAATTAGCAAGACAAAATCATAAACATAGGTCCTCGAACCATGATGACTCACCAACTGTAGGAATGTAGATGAAGGTACTTGTAGATCACTGTCGCGGCTCAGACTGAGCACCTGAACATATATCACGAGAAAATATAGAATACAAAAGAGTATGAGAGTCATACTTGGGAATGCACTGAGTATGTGGGGGTGGATGCATCATTTTAAATAATATCATAAATGTATAAGAAAATCATGTATGCTAACAATAACAACTCTCTTTGCTTGAATTATTTAAAACATTATTTTCGGATGTCATCAATAATAACATATGCTTCATAAATCTCGTAAATCATTTAACTCAACTAAAACTCTTTGACTCATGACTAAGGGTGACTCGGTAACTCATGGAACTTAGATCATTATAGATGTGGGAGTTTGTTATAACCGACATAACTACAACATGTGAGCCACACGAAGTCCAACGTTTTGCCCTCCTAAGGAGAGAACCCCACATTGGCAGGGGTGTCGTACTCTTGCCAGGGTGTACAACCTCAAACTCATCATCACAATCTCATACTCGGCCTTTTACCCATAAATATCAACATCAATCCTACGGTGGCACGTAGTTCTGGGAAAATACCAAATTTCCCACTCAGTGCTAAATACTCCTCCAGACTCAGCTCTGAACATGTTAGGAAATCCACCTCAATCAATATCAACTCATAGGTCTATCATGATGACAAAAATAATAGTATATCTCATCGGTACATCATATACGACTGTGGATTCCTAACTCAACTCAAATTCAAACAATGTTTCTTGACATCAAGTACATTTGCTTATCAAATCATTTCAAATGCCAAAGCTTCAAGGAAACATCATCAAACACATTCTTGAATTCTAATTAAAATATCGATATATATATTCAATAGTTAAATTTCTCATAGAAAAACACAAATCTTGACACTTATCATAAATCACTTAGAAATCATCAATATATAATGACAATATATATCTCACTTGCAAAATCATGTAAATCATAAGAAGCATGATGGTGAAATAACCATAATTATCAATCTTATTCAATTCAAGTCTCATAAATCAGACATAAAGAAATTTGGGTGTAAACCCACTTGCAAAATCATGTAAATCAATAATAAAAAGTAAATCTTTAGGCACAAGAATGAAAGGATTGTTCTTGTTCAAACCCTACATACCTTGGATTTTGATTTGAAGAAGTGAAAACTTGTTTAGAACTCTTATCCCACTTTTAGACCAAGATTCTTGATGCCTTTGACTTGGGGAACTTAGTTCTTGAACAACTTGAAGAAATTCATGGAAGATTCTCTGAATTTCTTGGAAAAGGATTTGAATTTTGGATCTTGTAGAAACCCTAGTTTCTAGGAGATTATTGGAAGATTAGAAGAGAAATAAGAAGGAAATGAGTGGATCTTCTCCACTTTGATATATATATAAGACCACATGGGAAGGAAATGACCAAAATACTCTTTTTTAAAAATGCTGAAATTCGCTAATCGGGGCCTGTGATGGTCGATCTGACGGTCCGTCAAGTCTCCTGACGGACCACCAGATCGTCCATCACTCGAGTGAAAAAAATGAAACTTTTTGCCTCGACGTGATGGTTTAAGTGACGGTCTGTGAGGAAACTGATGGTCCACCAAGTCGTCCGTCACTAGAGGGCCAAGAATGAGACATTCTATCTCGACCTGATGGATCCCTTGATGGTCCGTCAACTTTTTGATGGTCCACCAACTTGGCCGTTGCACGGTGCCCAGAAAAAGGAGTCACTGCGTTGGCTTGACGGGGCACTTGACGGTCCACTAGATTGACCGTCAAACCTGGGCGATCTGATATTGTTGAGTAAAATAGCCATAACTCACTCATCCGATGTCAAATTTTGATGAAATTAGTATCGATGGAAAGCTTATTTAATGCTCTACATTAAAAAAATTAGAAATTAGCGAAATACAACATGGTTTAAACATCAATAACTTTAGAAGTTATACATATCCACTCAAAAGACGGATTTAGGCTTAAGAAATGATCGGGGTATTACATCAGTAGCCGGACTTAAACTAATAAATAATCAATAGCATCATAATCATCCTCCAGACTCGAACCTGGTAATTATAATCAACATCATAATCATCTTTCGGACTCACACCGAATATATATATATATATATATATATTAAAATCATAAGTTGTATCATCAACATGCAAATATAATAGCATGATCAATAGGTGTCAACCCTCACATTAATCAACATAACTATAAAGTATCAATATTTTTCAATATTACCTCAATGCATATTTCCAAGAGTCTAATAAGCAAAAATAGTTTACAAAAGCTAACATATGTCATAGCCTAAAGTGGGTTAAGAGTCCACTTCCAATCCTCGAGTTCCATTTAAGGAAAATTCAACCCAAAATAGGCTGAAGGTATGTAAATCCACTTTTAGATGTTAAACAAGACACAATTAGTCCAAAGGTAGAGATCCTTCCCAAACATATTAACTAAGTCAAATGGAAGCTAAGGCAACATTCATTATCGTAAGTAACTAAGGCCAACCTAACTCTAAGAATGAGTGACTAAATCATTTTTACCTAATTTGAGAAATCTATGGCATTATCATGTTAAACATGAGTAGTGAAGTCCAATTCACCTATGGCATAAGGAAGTAAGCTAAGTGTTTAAACTCTAAGATTTCAAAATGGCCTAAATGGTCCAACTAGCCCAATTCTTTCATTCTATCGCCACAACACCTAAAATCCATCCCAAATACAACATAATATCATAAGAATACTATGAAATAGGTCAATCTAAGAAAGGATAGACCTACCCTACCTCGACGCCAAAGAAAGCCCAATAACCAACTAAACCACCGCTATCCCTATTGAGAAGCCTCCTAAAGATGCCATGCTATTTTAACCATATTATACTAAAAAAATATGAGAATAATGATACCCATATTATGACATTGTGCTTCGAGCCCAAAAATACTTCAAAACAAAATATGGGTCCTATTTGTGGATTTTATATTTTCGAAACCAACCCAACATTCTTACAAGATCAAGGAATAAATACCCTTAATAATGTGTGAAACAAATTTATATTGGGGCTAAAATCAAGCCCTCAAGATTTTAGTGTTTTGAGAAAGAAATCAAGAACATAAATCAAGAAAAGGGTGAATTCTCACCTCTAATCAAAATATAATCACAAAAATAAATGTTAATCAAGCTCCCAAGTCATACACAAGTCTCAATTTTAAGATATCGCTCTCTTTAGGGTTTTATGCCCTCAAAAAAATTGATAAAAATGAGCTAAATCGGATATTAGAGGTCTTTTATACCCAGTCCAAGTCCTCGGGTCTCGCTATCATGACCTGGGGCCTCATGATCACCATATTTTGTGCATGTCAATGCTAGTCAAAATTGTAAACTACGTATCACAATCGTGTTAATAGATGACTAGCAAGGGAATTGCGATCGTAGCCTATGGCTCGCGGTAGTGAAAAACCACCTGACAACAACGGACCTAGAAATTTCCAAGACCCTACCAAGCCATTTGGATCATCAAAAATCCTTTAATAAGTAAACTAACTATGTGACCATACCAAATACAATATTACGGACTCAATAGTGCAATCGAATTTCCCATCCAAGGTTATTGTGACCAAATGTGGGTACTATACTCATTTCTCATTGATGTTGTAATGAACATGAATGCATGCACATTTAAATCAAATGCAAGACCAAGTAAAGCATGTGCTGAAATAATCTGTAAAACTGTTTAAATGATAAACTGATAGACTGGACACTTTGTCGTGCAAACTTAAACTATTATAATTTTAATACTGAACTGAGTCTGTGGGAGCTAACTACAACTAAAATGTCCTAATTTAAGATAATTAGGGAATAACTTATAACCCCAGTTAGAAGGGTATTGGTACCTTATCAGGGTACTAACAATGGCTGGTGTGGCTACACAAAATTGATGTACCAAATAATGAGGGTGTCATGTCTCTAAAGACAGAGGATCCCTCATAATCTATGGTTGCACTGTAGGTATGGAACTTAGAGAATGCTACTAACGACTCATGCCTAACCGATAAGGGAGTTTCTATCTCTGGGTTCACTTGATGCTAAGTATTACTCCAAACTAAATGACATTGGTATTATTATACGCATAATCTGGTACTAATAAGTTCTCATTAGGATAATCATCTAAATTTAATGAAACATGAATAATCAGAATCACTTATAACCTAAAAATTATAGCATGCATGATTTTCCTAGGTATCGGGTGTTCATAACCCGCCAGCAATATCTAATGCGGAATTAAATAATCCACGGTAGAGGAAAAGTCATGATTAACACTCCATATTACAATAACTAATCATGAAATGGACATTTGCATTATAAAATATCTAATGCGGAATTAAAGAATCCATGGTAGAGGAAAAGTCATGATTAACACTCCATATTACAATAACTAATCATGAAATGGACATTTGCATTATAAAACATATGGAAACACTATTTTCATGCGGGGATATATTTTCATGGTTTTGAACCAAAAAAATTGAGGGAAAATTTATAAAATTCATAATCTACATGAAATTTTGCCAATTAAAGGAAAAAAGATTGTAAAAATAGTAAATACTTGGGACTCAATTGGTGAAAGAGACCAATTGATGAATATCTCACATACCTGGGTGTAGCAGCTTGGGTAAATCATCTTGGGAATTGTTCTTTCTTGATGAACCGTAGTTGCTTTTTAGGAGAAGACAAAACTGCCCTATTATGTTTCCCTAAGTTAAATTATGATAACTTATGGAATTGAGTTTTTTTGGTCTTTTATACGCCCTTTGGAAAGACTAAATGACATGGGTTAGGCTTTAGATAAAGCGGGAAAAGACTTAACAGTCCCTATAGAAACATGTTGAAAACTGGGTTCCCAATTATTATGACTCACCCAACGACTCGTTTGGACTGTCTACAAATCATAGTTTGAGTCATGAGCTTGAATCTGGGGTTGAGGTCCCTTTATGGTATGACTACTACTTCCCCCTTATGACTCATGATAACCCTTTCTGAAGGCTGTTTTTGGAATGTCACATTCTCTAACTCTAAGCTGGTGATAGCCGGACATGAGGTTTATCTTAGAGAAATAATTCACTCCCTAAAGTTGGTTGAACATGTCATCAATCTGTGGAGAGAACATTTATTCTTGACTGTAACTTTGTTAAACTGATGGTAGTCGATGTATATTCTGAGAGAACCATTTTTATTTCACATAAAAAGAACTAAAGCACCCTACAGGTAAATATTAGGCCTGATGAAACCTTTATCTAAGAGGTCATTGAACTAGTTTTTAATTCCTTAAGCTCAGCTGGAACCATTTTATGTAGTGGAATTAAAATAGGCTGGTTAACCTTAAGGAGATCAATTCCTAAGTCAATTTACCTCTCGGGAGAAACTTGAGAAGATCTTCAGGGAACACTTTTGGAAACTCACTATTAGAACCAACCCAAGACATAGAAATTTAGAACTTGAGTCCCTAACCTGGATGAGATGATAGATACACTCGTTGGAAATTATTTTCCTCTCCTTGAGTAATGAGAAAAATTTGCCTATTGGGACTAAGGTACTTCCCCTCCGTTCTAAGATGGGCTCATTAGGAAATATAAATTGAACTATCCTATTTTTACATTCAATTGGGGAATAGCAGGAGTGGAACCAATCTATTCCAAGAATTACATCAAAATTGGTCATCTCTAATTATATGAGGTTAATTGAACTAACTTTTTAAGATATTGTGACTGGGAAATTTTGTACACCTGTCTGGCTATGTTAAAATTATCGACTTGGGTAGACTCAGGAAGGGTTCTAAAAGATTTCTTAGACTGATGCTGAAGTATATGGCTTATTAGGAGTCATGAAGGATAGTGTGGCTCCTGAGTCTAGTAATGTATAAATGTATGTAGTCATGAAGGACTGTGTGGCTCCCAGATCTAGTAACGCATAAAGGTAAAGGTGGAAGACTTATAATATTCCAGTAACCACATCAAGGAAGCCTTCCTGATCCTGTCTAGTCAAAAGGGCATACAGTCGATTCTAATGCTGGACACTGGTTTAACTAGAAGTGGCACCCTGCTTAGTAGGGTCACCTATTGGTGCTATTATAAAAATTATTCTAGCCCTGCTGATGATCATTCCTACCCTTCAGCATACCCGTTGGGCAATACCTTATTCTGTGGCCTGTCTTATCACATCCAAAACATGCATCACTGTCGACCATGTACTTACCCTTATGATTCTTACCACACTTCTTATTCTTTATTTCCTTTTCTTTGAGTTTCTCTTTCTTAATTTGTTGAGCATAATCAGCCTAGAGAGATCCATCTACTTAATCAATGTAGTTTTTCAGCACTCGTTGACTACATCTTCATAACCTCTCGACACACTTACTCATTTTATACCTAGCATCAACCATCATAGTCAGAGCATACCTTGCTAACTTGTTGAAGTTGAGTAAATACTCCTTCACACTCATATTACCCTACTTCAAATTGATAAAATCCTGTACCTTAGCCTTCCTCAACTCGAGTGGGAAAAACCTATCAAAGAAGGGACTAGAGAACTAATACCACTTTACAAGCCCTGCATCGACACCTCTATCCTCTTTTTACTGCTTAACCCAAGTCTTAGCTACTTCTTATAACTGGTAAGCAGCTAAGTTAGCACTCTTATTGGAAGTGACACCAATGATATCAGTCACTTTTTGCACACAATCAAGAAACTATTTTGGATCCTCTTCAGTCTTGGATTCAGAGAATATTGGAGGATTTATCCACGTAAAGTCACAGATCCTAGCAGCTACCATATTCACTGCTAGATTGGATGGAGCAATAGCCTGCTGGTTATTCTGGCCTGCCATAGACTGGGGCAAAATTGTGAAAGCAACCCTTAATTCAACATAAGAGACATGTTCATTCAAAGGGTCTTCCTAAACAGGTGGTAGTGCGGGTTGATCCCCGTTCCGTCTATTGTTATTCCTTCTAGGAGACCTTTTCTATAAACAGATAAAGGATGAGTTAGAAAAGGAAATTAAATAGAGCCTATGCTCCATCACATGACATTATTACTAAATAAAGGGGAAGTCTCCTAAAACATGTCTTAGCTTTTCCCCTGTAAGTTTTGGCGCGCTTCACATCCATGAAGAAGACTCTACTTAAAGCGACTTTTATACACCCTAGGTCACTTTCGACCTTGAAATTTGATACCAATTTTTTTACGACCCGAGACTACCCTTAGTTGTAACACGGTGCTTAGAGTCATAAATGACCCCAAGATAACCCATGGTCTGGTACCTGCAGTGAGAACCAAAGATAAAAATAAAATAACATAATATGTGGAACCTAAACTGGGAAAAAATAATACAATATAATATGAAACAATACTCAATGTATTTGAACATCTCATAAAAACTAAAATCAAGTCTGACTATTTGAAAGCCTTTAAACATGGGGAGCTGATGGGACAAACCCCTAACTAACTCTTATTGATAGTACTAAAAGAAGTACTAAAAGTGACAATAGATAAGTTTTCCTTGAAGGATAAGGACTTACTACAACTACTATTATGTAGTACATGAATGGAATACGTGCGATTTGGGAATTAAGTATCCAAACCTATATTGTGAAATCAATATAGTGCAAAAAATTTATGCGGTCAGTACTTTAAATATACTAGTATGTGAGATAAAGACTAGCTGATGGAAATGTATGCAGTGGTACTACACATGAATGCATGAACATGTAAATTGAATGCAAGACTAAGTAAAACATGTGTTCAAATAATCTATAAAATTCTTTAACTAATTAACTAATAGACTAGACACTTGGTCATGCAAACCTGAACTAGTATAATTTGAATACCAAACTGAGACTATAGAAGATAACTACAACTGACATACCCCAATCTGAGCTAATTGGGGTCCAACCTGTGACCCCAGTTAGAATGGTGTTGGCACTTTTCCAGAAGTAACAACATTAGCTGACATGGATCTACTAAACTGATGTCACAAAGAACGAAGTTTTATGCCCCTATTGATGGGGACCCCTCATAATCTATGGTGGTGCCGTAGGTCTAGAACTTAGGGACTAATACTAATGACTCATGCCTAACTGACAGGGGAGCCACCATCCCTGCATTCATTCGGTGGTAAGTATTACTCATAACTTAATGACACTGATATTATTATTTATTTAGCATGATATGGTACTGATAAGTGCTTATTAAAATGACTTATAGCCTGAAAACTGTAGCATGCATGATTTTCCTAGGTATCAGGTGCTCATAACCTGTCAGCACAATCTATTACAGAATTGAATAATCCATGGTAGAGGATATGTCATGATTAACACCACATATTTCAATAATTAATCATGAAGTGGACATTTGTATTATCAATCTTATTGAAACACCATTTTCATGAGGGAATATATTTCTTGGTTTCGAATCAAAATAATTGAGGGAAAATTTATAAAATTCATAATCTACATGAAATTTCACCAATTAAGGAAAAAAAGAATATACTTGGAAAAATAGGGAATTCTTGGGACACAATGGGTGGAAGGGACCTATTGATGAATATCCCACTTACCTGAGTGTACAAGCTTGGATGAATCTTCTTGGGAATTAGACTAGCTTGATAAACTCTAATTGCTTCTTATGAGAAGATAAAATCACAACTTTTTGGTTTCTCTAAGTTAAATTATGATAAATGATGGAATTGGTGGTTTTGGGTATTTTATATCCCTCTTTGGAAAGCCTAAACGACATGGGTTAGGCTTAAAAATGATTGGTAAAAGACTTAAAAGTTCATGAAAAAATATGCTAAAAACTGGGTTCCTAGTCGTTATGAATCACCTTACGAATCGGTCAGACTGACTATGAGTCATAGTCTGAGTCGTAAGCTAGAATCTAGGGTTTGAGGTCCCTTTCTAGTCTGACTATGACTTTCCTCTTATGACTCATCATGACTAACTACAAGTCGTAAGATGAGTCATAGTCTAAAGGTTGAATCTTAGTTCCATTATTAGTTAGGCTACGAGTCCCTCCATATAACTTTTAGTCACTGATTACGACTTGTGATGTCTAATTGTAGCCACTGGGCTCAAACTTGGGGCCTTCGCTGGAATGACCATGACTTACTCATGATGACTCATCACTAGTGGTTACAACTTATTTCCTGCATCATAGTCATGGCAGTGTATTAGGTCTTTAAGGGAAATTTTCCATAACTTTTAGCCATAACATCGGTTTAATGCGAGACTTGACGCATTGTAAAGCTAACTTCGTGGACTATCTTTTTAAGGGTATAGACCCTTAAAAGTTAAAGGTATTAAAGTCCAAGACAATAGATAAGATCCAGCTAGTCTAGAATCCAAATAACCTCTCCAATAATGTCGAGCAACTAAGTCCAATTAAAAGTTCATTTAATACACACCATAAGTCTCAACAATGCCTTAATTATATAGCCTATCCTCATAAGTAATCTGGAACTCATATGCATCCTCGTTTGATGCACTAGAAAACCTAAGCTGATCCAATATTAAGAATATCCCCAACATCTTCTAATCATTAGAAGACATAGCAGGATGGGCAACCATTATCTGAGCAACTACTGGAGCAGGAGGAACCTCAACTTTAGGAGCCACAGTTACAGGCTTCTCCCCCGCCTCAATACCCTTCTAATTTATAAACTGTGCAGCATCAAAAGACATAACACCAACAATCCCCTGAAGATGATCCATCATATCTCCAAGAATTATAGAAAAATAATCCCTGGTAGAGCCTAGGCTGGTCCTTGGCCCACCGCTAGATAGGGAGGAAGAAACACTGGCTCAGGAGCGGGAATAGAACCTAGAGAAGGTATCCTATATGGGACCCTATCTTGAGACACATCTCGTATCTATCTACAACCTTTAGGTTATCCACGAATAGGAGTATGATCCTTAGGATCAGTCTTCGGACCCTTATCTCGTTAGTGGTAGCACGTGTCCTGGCCATTTGAGAATGAGTGAAGTCAAAGGAATACTCTGCAAACAAACTCAAACTCTTAGCAAGATATGTGTGAAAGAAGTGATGAACTCCTACAAATGTCACATAGACTCCCGAAGATAGGAAACTAGCGTCATCACTTCGATCCACAAGACTTTATCAGACACTTGCTCTTGTACCAATAATAACGGTGAAACCTAAGCTCTGATACCAATTTGTCAAGAACCAATTTATGAGTCATGATGGCACCTACTCCTTCTCACCAGTTGGTCAGCCAAACCATAAACAGAAGATAAACATAATAAGTTAACTTGGTAGAAAATGGCCAATCATAGGTAAAAATGAACAACACACTTAAAAACTAGAAAAGTGTTCTAGATAGATAAAATAATCATTACAAGATACCCTCCCATAACCTGGTTGAGATTGTACAATAGCATTTAATAACCATAATACAACTCAAATGTTTATAACAATCATAATATCTATCTTGAAACAAAATACTGAATAAATAAGATAGAGAGAAATGGAAAACTTTGAATCCAAGAGCTCACCCTATCTATAAAAAATTAGCACAACATAATCAATGATCAACGATGTTAGCTAGTACTCGAATCTGCACCAAAAAGGTACAAATGTGTAGCGTGAGTACAAAAAAGTAGGTACTTAGTAGGCATCATCAACCAACTAAGATAATTCATGTTATAAGTATGATAAAATGTAGGATATCATAACTGAGTCAAGGTATAGACAAACCTAGAATAGATCTAACATCGATGTACATAGATAAATAAATTTGAATAATAATATAATATAAAACATCAGCACATACAGTCGTAAGTACAAAATTAGCTCCTATATGACAATTGTAAATAACTCATCACAGACCCCCATATGCCTAGAGTACACTCGGGGACAGAATAAAGCAATCAACTTACATTATAACTAACCTTCATCATCAATCGGCAATTTACCAACATTTCACAATATTGTTACCATCATATAGCAGCCTTAATATCATTTATACACTAGTCACTGTTAATCAACTATCCATCTCTTATCACTAGTTCAATTATGAACTAGTCATCGTATACCCACTAGTCATAATTAATTAACTAAACATCATTTAACAACAAGTCATTTAACCACTAGAGTCCATCTGTACTATGCAACATTATAACTATTTCCTCATTTTTTAGCTTAGGTAAATTGTGACCTTAAATCTCACACCACGATATCATTAATCATAAAATTACACCATCATAGAATAATAAGCATATCCAGACTCAAACAAGTAAATATAATCAATAACTGGTCTTAAACCTATAATTATAATCAATAGCTGGACTAAACAAGGTAATTATAATCAATATCTGATAATGCTCAAATTTCACCTCTCTTATGAGAGAGTAAGCGGTCATTATCAAATATATAACCCAACTAGGTTGGGGTCGAATACCACAGGGAATATGGTATTAATTCAGTTGTGTGGAATTAGTTGACTTTTAATCATTCGTGTCCGTAAAATAAATAGGGTGGATTTGATTCAGTTCACAAATTAATCGTTTCAATTTAACAAGATGAAATATGTCTAGTAGTATTCAAATTCAGAGAAATAGCAAGCTAGGGTTATGTCCACCTTGTAAGTTTCAATACTTTCTAACTATGGGCTTTAGGAATTCATACATGCATCGTGATTACAGAGAAACGTATTGTATTTAATAACATAATCCTTGTGTTTCTCAACTATCAAGGACTAATTCACTTTAGTTCTCTCGAATCAAAAGCGTTTACCAAAAACAATCCGAAATCACCAAGTAGTTAATCCTGCTAAGGCATTAACATATAAAATAGGGATTGGAAATCCTATTTTCTTATCACTACTATCTTTTCCAAAAAACAACCTTTCTCTCAAACAAGTTGTGTTTTAAGACACATCCTCTATGTTTGGAACCACGAGAATACAAAATAAATGAAGAGAGTATGATGTAAACAAATCAATGCATAATGAATTCAAAACCTAAAGTAATAGATTGTATGCTACAAGGCTTCCATAACCCTAACTAATAAACTTACCTACTCATGAATAAAACGAAAAAGCATCATAAATATATTCATCATACCAAAAACTAGAAGACGATCTTAGTGTGCGAATACTGAAAACAAAAGAGAAAAATGTTTCTCTCTCTCTCCTCAAGCTAAGCCACCCCTCTCCTCTCTCAGAATAGTACCTAATAATGAATAGTGAATAAAAATTCAGCAATTAAGTCTTTTAATAATCTCTTCTCTCATAGTTTCCTTCTAAGTCCCTAAACTAATTATAAATGACAAATTAGTCTTGGACAGAGTTTCTAGGCGTCACATTTGGTCCAAATTGCTACTCTCTCTTGTTTCATATGTCATCCGTATTCCACAGTCCCATTATGTCTTCATATACCTCATTAATACCTGAAATCATGCTAATCACATCGGTTAGCTCAATTGCATAGTAGTAGAGTAAAAACATAAGAAACTAGGCACTTTGTTCTCTAAACTTAGCTAAAATATGGATAAATTATGGTGCTTAAGCGTATAAATACACCCAAGATCAATATCCAAACTTGAACTAATAATTAATCAATTGTACCATAATCATCTTCTGGACTTGAACTAGGTAATTATAATGAACAACTTAATCATCTCCCGGAATCAAATCGAATATATATATATTTACATATAAACTAACTTCATAAGTAGTATCATCAACATGCATAAATAACAGCATAATGAATAGGAATCAACTTTCACATTAATCAACATAACCGTAAAATATAAAGATTTCATAATATTACCCTAATACATATTTCCAAGAGTCTAATAAGAATAAATGGTTTACAAAAGCTAACACGTGTCATAGCCTAAAGTGGTCTAAGATTCCACTTTTAATGCTCTAGTTCCATTTTAGGAAAATTCTAGCCAAACTAGGCTTAAGGTATCTAAATCCACATTTAGATATTAATCAAGAAACAATTAGCCCTAAGGTAAAGATCCTTCCCAAACATATTAACCAAGTCAAATGGAAGCTACGACAACCTTCATTAGTGTAAGCAACTATGGCCAAACTTACCCTAAGCATGAGTGACTGAATTATTTTTTACCTAATTTAAGTAATCAAAGGCATTCTTATGTTAAACATGAGTAGTGAAGTCCAATTCACCTAATGCATAAAAAAACAAGCTAAGTGTCAACTCTCTGGTTTCAAAATGGCTTAAATTGTCCAACTACCCAAGTCTTGCACTCCTTAATTCCAATAGCTAATATCAACCCAAAATCTAACATAATATCATAAGAATACTATGAAATTGTTCAATTTAAAAAGGGATAAATCTAGCCTACCTCGACGCCAAAAAAAGCTCAAAAATCCACTAAACCACCCTTTCCCTTTTGAGAAGACTTCTTAATCTGCCATGCTATTATAAACACATTATACTCATTAATTTGAGAATAATGGTACCAATATTGCACCATTGTACTTCAGGTCCAAAAATCACATCAAAACCCTATGTGGGTTCCATTTGTAAAAATTGTATTTTCGAAACCAACCAAACATTCTTGCATGATCAAGGAATAATACCCCTAAAAAATTCGTGAAAACAAAGCTATATTGGGTATAAAATCAGGCCCTCAAGTTTTTAGGGATTTGAGCGAGAAATCAAGAAATCAACCTAGAAAAGGGTGAATTCTTACCTTCAATCAGAAGACAATCACGAAAATAAATATTAATAAAGATCCCAAGTCACCCACAAGTCTTAAATTTAAGATATCTCAATCTTTAGGGTTTTATTCCCTCAATAAATGGATGAAAAATGAGCAAAATGGGGCAAAAATGGTCTTTTATACCTAGTCCAGGTCCCCAGGTCTCGCTATCGCGACCCCGGGCCTCATGATTGCCACATCTTATGCTTGTTGATGCTAGTCACAATTGTAAACTACATACCAAGATCATGGTAATAGTTGACTGGCAAGGGTATCGCGATCGAGGCTAATGGCTCGCGATAGTAATGCACCAGCTGACAATAATTGACCTCAAAATTTCCAAGTCCCCACCAAGACCTTGGGATTCATCTAAAATCCTATATATTAAAACTAACTAAATAACCATACATAATCAAAGTTCTAGAGTCAATAGTGCAACCAGATTTCCCATCCGAGGTTGTTTTTACAAAATATGGACCCCATACCCATTTTTCATTTTCTTCACCTTTTGACCAATAGGTAAAAATAAGCCTGGGTGTCTCGAGACTTGATATATAGGTATACATAGTCTAAACTTGATATTCTGGGGCTGTGGAAGAGTTAATATTTGCATATAAGATTATTTTACTGAAGTTTTTGCCCAATGGCCATTTGGAACCAGCAAAGACTTCAAAACAAAATATTGGCTCTAAATACAAAATGAAATGTCTGGTAACCAAACTTACAGTTTTGGCAAGTCATAAATAACTTGGGGAAATTATAATAAAGATCTAACTGCAAAATAAGTAGAAATATGAAAAATGACCCTAAGGGTCATTATAATATCCACTACAAAAAAACTTTTATGTGTAAAAGTTAAGGATTGGGATGTATCTCAATTCTCAAACAGGTGAGGATAATGCACCCACATCTTTCTCTCGATCTCTCATGTGGCCTCCTATATTGGGTGGTGCCTCCACTTAAACTTAACTACATAAATTATTCTAGTGCAAAACTATCTAACATCATTAGCCAAAATGAGGATAGGCTCCTCCATAAAGGTCAAACTCTCATCCAATTGGGTTGATTCCCATCTAAGAACCTGAGATAGATTGGGAATATTTTGCGACAACATAGAAAAACAGAAAACTTGATGGTCAACGATAAAATCTAGAGCCAAAATTATATTATAAGCCACCTCACCAACTGTGCAAAGAATCTCAAAAGGTTTAATCTATCTAGGAATGAGCTTACCCTTCCCTATGAACCTCATCATACCCTTCATAGGTGATAGATGGAATAATATATGATTGTCAACTCAAAATCTCAAGGAACGAAGCCTATGGCCTACAGAGGTTTTCTACCTACTCTTAGCCTCTCTTAACCTATCCCGAATCACCTTGAGTCTATCTAATGACTCCTATAGTAAATTAGTACCATGGGGCCTAACCTCGGAAGTCTAAACCATCCAATCAAAAAAATACATCTCCTACTATACAAACCCTCAGAAGTCACCATCCTAATACTAGAATAATAGCTATTAGTATATGCAAGCTCTACTAAGTCCAGGTGCTTCTTCCACTGGACTCCAAAATCTATAACACAGGCTTGGAACATATCCTTAATAACCTAAATAGTTTGATTAAACTGGACATTTATTTGCAAATAAAAGGCCATATAAGATCCACCTGAGTACCCAACTTCTCTTGAAATGATCTAAAAAAACTAGAAATGAACCGGTAATTACAATCAGTAGACGGACTTGAAGTGGTAAATAAACAATAGCGCCATAATAATCCTCTCAATTCAAATAGGGTAATTATAATCATCAACATAATCATCTTAAGGAATCAAAACCGGACATATATATATATATATCAACATCATAAGTAGTACCCTCAACATGCAAAATTATAACATAATCATTAGGCATCAACCTGCACATTAATTAACATAACCATCAAGCATCAAGATTACCCAATAGTACCTTAATGCACATTTCCAAGAGTCTAATAAGCATAACTAATTTATGAAAGCTACTACATGTCATAGCCTAATATGGGTTAAGAATCCATTTCTAATCCTTGAGTTCCATTTTAGAAAATTTTACCCAACTAGGGTTAAGGCATCTAAATCTGCTTTTTGATGTTAAACAAGCAACAATTATCCCTAATGTAGAGATCCTTCCTAAAAACGTTAATTAAGTAAAATAAAAGCCAAGGCAATATTTATTAGTGTAAGCAACTAAGGCCAACCTTAATCTAAGAATGAGTGACTAAATCATTTTTACCTAATTTGAGTAATCTAAGGCATTCCTATGCTAAACATGAAAAATGAAGTCTAATTCACCTAAGGCATAAGGAAACAAGATAAGTGTTTTAATCTATGACTTTTAATTGGAATAAACGGTCCAACTAACCCAAGTCTTACATTTCATCAATCCAACACCTAGAAACCATCCAAAATCTAGCATAATATCATAATAATACAATGATCTAGCTCAATCTAACCGGGGATAGACCCAGCCTAACTCAATGTTGAAGAAAGCTCAACAATCTACTAAACATTACTTTTTCTTCTGAGAAGCCTTCTAACGATGCTATACTATCGCAAATACATTCTAATCATCCATATGAGAATAAAAATACCCATATTGCATTGTTGTGCTTCAAGTCCAAAAATCACATCAAAACCCTATGTGGGCCCCACTTACATAATTCAAATTTCTGAAACTAACCAAACATTAATGCATGATCAAGAAATAATTTCCCTAAAAAATGGGTAAAAACCAAGCTAAATTGGGGTTAAAATCAAGCCCTTAAGATTTTAGTGTTTTGAGCTAGAAATTAAGAAAATTTACCAAGAAAAAGGTGAATTCTTACCTCCAATTGGAAGATACTAACAAAACTAAATTTTAATCATGCTCCCAAGTCACTAAAAGTATCAATTCTAAGATATTTCACTATTTGGGGTCTTTTTCTCTCAAGAAATAGAAGAAAAATGAGCAATATTGGGCAAAAGGGGTCTTTTATACCTAGTTTATGCCCTCGGGTCTCACAATCATGACTCAAGGCCTCGCTATTTCATATCTGGTGCCTTCTAGTGGCTTTTGTGATCACTAAGTACATACCAATATTATGGTAGTATATGACTTCCAAGGGTATCGCAATTGCGACCCTTAGCTTATGATAGCGATGCACCAGATGACAATAATGGACTTGAAAATTTCAAAGTCCCCACCAAGGCCTCAAGATTCATTTGGAATATGTATACACAAAAAAACTATACAACCATATCAAATTTGACATTACGAACTCAATAGCACAATTGAATTTTCCATCCGAGGTCTTTTCGGCCAAATATGGGTCTCATATCTTTTTTTTATTTTCTTAACCTTTCGACCAATAGGTCAAAATGAGCCTGAGTATCTCATGACCCAAACAAAGGTCTACCTAGCCTAAAATTGACATTTTAGAGCTAGTAATAGCTAAAATTTGCATACAAGATCTCTTTACTAAAGTTTTTGCCCGATGGTCATTTGGAATCAACAAAGACTTCAAAATAGAGAATTGGCTATAAAAACCAATTGAACTGATCCGTAACTAAACTGTATGTTTTAACAAGTCATAAATGACTTAGGACAACTATAAGAAATCTCTAATAATGAAAATAAGTGGGAATATGGAAAATAACCTGAAGGGTCATTACATGATGAGTTCAATTTTAGATTCAATTGGGGGTCCTCAAGATCCAGTATTTAGTTGAATTATGCTCCGACCCTTTATATAGAAATATGGGTCCCATTTAACTTCTAGTAACATGTAGTTTACTCATTTAACAAAAATAGAAATATGAGTTTTGGTTATCAACTATTACTCTTTGCAATCTTGATAAGTTCTTGGGGTATGTTTTGATGATTCATGCCCTCCAATAGATATGGAGTTGATTGATTATGCTTGTATCCTGTGGTTTATCCTCTGTTATAATTATGGTTCTTAGCTATATTTATATTTTGTCTCTGGAAAGATCTACTAGGGATATACATTATCTTGGTCAGTGAGGGTGAGTTGGGTTTTTTCTCTCAGTTTAGACTTTTCAACTTTAATTTTGGATTTAATGCCTTGTAATGAAGGCTTAAAGGTTATGATAAATTTGTATCATGGATGCCTACCTATCTATAGGATTGGTTTGGATAGTTGAGATCAAACAGTTCCACCTTGATATTTTATTTAAGTTTGGAGTTGTAGAGCTTGAGCGAAACCTTTATTTTTATATTTGTCTTAGTTGGGGTTTCATTTATAGGCTAGCTAATCCTACTATTTAATTATTGGTTTGGTCTCTTTTAGTTTAGATAGATGATACGCCCAAATTGCAACTCTTTTACAAGAGCGTAATCGATTATTGTCAAATATATTATCCAACTGGGCTGGGGTCGAATCCCATAGGGGATTTGATGTTAATTAAGTTGTATGCAGATTAGTTGACTTTTAATCATTTGTTTCGATAAAACAAAAGGGGGGATTTCATTCAGTTAAGAAATTAATGGTTTAAGTTTAACAAGATGAAATATGTGTAGTAGTATTCAAATTAAAAGAAATATCAAGCTAGGGTTATGTCCACCTTTTAGTTTTCAATGCTTTCTAACTATGAGGTTTACTAATTCATACATCTATCATGCTTACAGAGAAACATATTGTATTTAAGAACACAATCCTAGTGTTTCTCAACCATAAAGGACTAATTCACTTTAGTTCTCTCGAATCAAAAGTGTTTACAAAAATAATATCAAATCTCTAAGTAGTTAATCCTGTTAAGTATTAAAATATGAAATAGGGGTTGGAAATCCTATTTTCTTGTCACTACTCTCTTTTCCAAACCTCAATTGTTTTGTCAAACAAGTTGAGTTTTAAGGCACATCCTCTATGTTTGCAACCACGATAATTCAAGATAAACAAAGAGAGTATGACATAAGCGGATCAATACATGATGAATTCAAAAACCCAAATGATAGATTGTATATTACAAGGCTTCCATAACCCTAACTAATAAACTTAGCTACTCATTAATAAAATGGGAATCACAATATAAATATTCATCATACCAAAAATTAAACACAATCATCGCGGAGAAGATGAAGTAGCGTTTCTCCCTTGGTGCTAAGTTGCCACTCTCCAATTCAAAAGATACAGAATATCGAATAATACGTGACTTTTCAGCATCAAGTAGTTTTAATAACTTTTCCCTCATAATTTCCTTCTAAGACCCTAGACTAACTCTAAATGATAAATTAGTCTTGTACATAGTTTTTAGGCAGCATATTTGGTCCAGACAACTACTCTCTCTTGTGTCATATGCCATCTACATTCAATAGTCCCATTATGTATCCATCTACCTCATTATACCTGAAATCATGATAATCACATTGCTTAGCTTAATTAAAAAGAAGTAGAGTAAAAACATAAGAAACTAGGCAATTTGTTTTCCAAACTTAGCTAAAATATGGGTAAGTTATGGTGCTTAGGCGTATAAATACACCCAAGATCACCACCCCACACTTAAAGCTTTGTTCGTCCCTGAAAAGCTTATCCATTTATGCATACTACACAAGTCTTAATACCCATAAAGGAAAACAAGATACTCATATAGGCTCACACAAAAATTATGAATAAGAAGTAAATTCATGGATCATTACTAGAGACAGCCTATCCTCAAGAATAGACTCATTAAGTTGGCAAATTCATGCATGCGGTTTAATCAAAGAAATCATATAAATTACCCAACCTTCATCAACTATGTGCCATCACAACAAGAAAATTAACCATAATCACTCACTATCATGCAATTTCTAACAATATGGGTATAAGAATAAAGTTTCAATCACTCTCAAAAAGAAGTCTCAAATTACAACTGATGACCATGTGCTTGAACTTAGTGTAATGCTCCACTAATATTAGAATGCTAAGATTAGGATCAAATAGGTCTTTTATGGGGTGTAATGAAGGCTAAGGGATGGGTAGGAACTATTTTGGCCAGAAATAGTGACTATCTTCCCTAAGTGCTTTAATACACTACATTATGCAACTAAGACCAATATCTAACAACCAATTTACACCACTTTCATCTATCCATATCTTTTGTTTTCACCCCATCCCATTAAACTCAATTATTAACACTATGGTGGGAGTATGCAGCACTTTTAAAATTTTTTTTGCACCCATTTCACGTTATGAACCCCTGTGATAGCCACTCTCAACTTAAGCGATTTGCCTTTTTCAATAATTTTTGCCACTCCCAACCACATCAATTGCACATGCCAATAACTAGACTTTGGGGCATCAATTTCACCTTTTTCCTCTTATTGTCAAACTCCTAACTCAAATTGATTTTACATTAAATCGCTTAGAATCTTTTGGATCAAATTACGGTCTATTAAAGAACGAGTTAGGCTACATATGAGGCTAACAAAATGACAAGCTAAAATCTTTATGGGGCTAGCTAAGATAATATGCAAATGTAGGTCAAAGAAGGCGTGAACAATGGCTGTCAAAGAAATGCCTAAATCATCTCCTAAACTCGCAATCTTTATTTCTCTTTACACGCATACGAGACAAGTTCTAAAATCAGTTACAATAAGGAATATACAATAGTCTTACACACTCATGGAACATGGTCAACTTAATTAGGAGCATTAAAGATTCTCGACCCAACAATTAAATGAATTCAAATAAAAACAACAATTACAACAAGAGCCACAACTAGATCCTAGCTGTTTCAAATGTAATGATCCTTCACATACTTATGTTATAATGTCATGTGATCCATAAGAACAATTATATGCAAGTAAATGAATAATTTTCTCTTTAGAAATTTGTCATCTATCTTTCATCAAGAAAAACACCTAATTATGACTAAATCAAACAAACATTTAAAAAGAAACAAAATAAATAAAATAACTAATCTTATCACAGAAGCATACTAAGGAGAAGGTCCTATTTTCTTACAAAACAAGTAGCAAAGTAACCAGCCAGCCCACACTTAAGCTAACTACTGTCCCCAGTGCAAATAACAAGATAAAGAACCTGGCTAGTAGTACTCCTTATCCATATTAGGAGTCATGCCACTTGCTTGGAGATCGTCATCGAAGCCATTTTTCCTGTATTCATCATATTATCTATGTCAGCCATACATAATGAAATTAACTATAATTAAGATGAAGGTGGTGAAGTCAACACCCCATACTTAATTTGTTAGTATAAACCAATTAAGTATTGTTATCGGGTACTCAGACTTCGCTGACATACACTTTGATATGGTGCACCAATATTAGTAACAATACAATTCACTCACTTCAATTCCACCAATTTTACTTTAATGAAATAATTTTTGAACAAAGTTATGCCTTAGAGCTTCAACAAATCAATATACACAAAACACAATCACTTTCACACGATTTAACCAACACCATGTTTCATCAAGTAAGTTGTGAAATAATGGCCACACAACTAAACTATGTTAGTCATGAACAATTCAATCACATGCAAAAGCTCAAAGTACTTCAACAATAATATCCACTACAATAATGGTGTTTATCTTCCCAAGATGTTCAAAACCCTTCTTTGACATAACCATGGCAAAAATTTAATTCATAATCCTCAAGAAATCAATTAACTATAACATAAAATAGTAATAACTAAGGATTAAGAAGGTAAACTTACCTTGAATATGAAAGTTGTAATGCCCTATATTTTGGGCTAGAATAAAAACCATGATTTCGATGCGTTTCTAATTCCGAAGCCATAAAATCCTATTCCAATACGGCATGTTAATTATTGTGTAGCATGTGAATCCGCTCAAGCTTGAATTTAGACCATAGAGGTCCTTCCACTTAAGGACGAGTTGGAACTATTTTGGTTGATTAAGTTGTAGTGGAAGTTGTAAGATATGTCAACTTCCATCGACCATAATTCTCTGTATATGTCAAATTAGGAAGCCTACTATGTGTCAAATGATAGGTATTTGAGTTAGTTTTCTAGTAATACTAATTTGGCTAAAATCCAACACCCGAGCAAGAAGTTATGGCCCTTCAAATTGATAAGCAACGCCTAACAAATTGTCCATGGCCACTGGAAAGCATAGGCGATAGCCTAGGCTGTGCCTATATGAAGATAGACGATGCGATAGGCGGCGCCTATGTGAAAATAGACGATGGAATAGGCGGCGCCTATGTGAAGATAGGCGATGGGATAGGCGGCGCCTATGAAAGGAATTCTGGTGAATTAAACACTTCGTGTTAAGGACAAAGTGGTCCTTTTCCACCCTTACTTAGCCCTAAAACACGAGATTTAGTTCAAAGGACCCCAAAATACTTATTCTTTCATCAAAAGTGCTCAAGAACTCTCCTTAGGGTTTCAAAATAAAAACCCAAATATTTTAAGATTTGACCATAGGTTTTCAAAGATTATTACACATTTGAAATCACCAATCCGCAAGCTTCAAGAAACATCTATTATCCTTGGAAATAGAGGTACATGAGGTTATCCAAAAAATCTCATGGGTGTAGTTTTTATGAATATACATGCTTTTAAATGAGAGTTTTCAATCAAATGCTAATATCTTGCTTTTAATATGATTTCTAAGTCATTTTCTTTATGTTACGACAATTTTTTGCCTATATACTTCATTGGTTGAAACCATGCATATGTGATTTAAGATTTTCCATAGAAGTTTGATAAATATGTATGATAAATTATTTTCAAATTCCCTTGATAATTTTCCGATACTCTATATTATATTGTCATCAATAAAAGAGAGCATGAATTTGAAATAAATACTATTCATCACTTTTAAATGATGGAGCACCTTGGGTTTTACATGATTATGCATATATGGATGTGATATTGATGACTTGTAAGTCGGGTATGATGATACCCTTAAAAATACGATATGCAATTGAATAAGATAAAATTTGAATGCATTGATTTTACATAAGAAAGGTAGATGCTCGAAGAAGGCGTTTGAGACACAAGTGGCTTATTGCTGGAAGAGCGTGTTTTCCATTAAGGAATATCGGTACCATGCTTTGTGGTCTTGTGTACCTGATAATATATTATCTTAAATTGGGATTATGAGTAGGAGCCATGCTTTGTGGTCTTGTGCACTACCATATTTGATTTGGGTCGAGACACCATGCTTTGTGGTCTTGTGTGTCTCTCCGTCACTTATACTCTAATCTCGGTGGTAACCGAGGTTTGACAGTTGGTGTAAATTATGTAGGGTATTCCACCTAGCTCAGTCGCATTTCATTATATGTTTGAGAAAAACTCTTGCATTGCACCCATGTGTTTTCAAATGATTTGATACGAAATTGCTTTATAATAGCTCTCAACTATATATTGTAAAAATATTATGTTTTGTTTTGATATTTCTGTGTGCCAGTAATTTTATGCTGACCCCCTCCCTTCTCAAATCTCTCAGGTTCAGAGGCCCAGTCTAGGGGTCAAGAGAATTAGTTGAACTTTCAGACAGAGCTGTAAAGATAAGTGGTGAGCCTTCTATGTTTCGGAAGGTCTTATGTCCTACAGTCCTTTTATCTTATATTTAGTTTTTGGGTCTACTTAGGGCCTTGTCCCAGTTTTCAGATAGGTATTGTTTTAGTCAATTGTTAGAGATTTTTGCAGACAGTTGTTCTGAGGATAATTTATGTTGAGGGAACCTTATCTACTTGTTATTGTCTCTTTTCATCTTTATGACCATGTTTCCAAATTATTGTGTTTTTTCTACATTTTTTTGATTATATGAATTAGCTGTATGATTAACAGACAGATAGGGGTTTTTCGGGCCTCAATAGTTTGAAATGCTCGTCATGGCCAGGCCCTAGTTTGGGTCATGATAAACTTAGTATCAAAGCACGGTTCATGGTCCTAGTATGTCTGTGAAATCGCGTCAGGTAGAGTCTTATTTATGGGTGTGTAAGTCTTATTTATGGGTGTGTACCACACCATACTTATAAGCAGGAGGCTGCTAGGAATTTAGGAAATGTTTCCCTTCTTTTTGATTTAGTTCGGGCTTTAAAGTCTGAACTGTCCCCTAATCAATGATCACTTGTGTTTCAGAAACACAGTTATACCTCCACATCGTATCATCGATCAGAATGCTCAGGCAAATGAGGTCCGTCCCACCCATGGGATGCGAACTTGTAATAGGGCTCACACTCCAGAATTTATCCCTACTCAAGGAGTCCCTCTAGTCCTGACCAGTCCACCTCGAGCTCCGCGGACTAATGCTAACCGTACCCCAACAGCTCAGGGAGATATTTCAAATGAAGAATTCAGGCGGTCTATTCATATGCTGACACAGTTAGTAGCTAACTAGGCTCAACGATCAGAAGATGTTGGGTTTGCATCTATTATATTTGAGTCTACTAAAGTTGGACATTTCATGAAGATGAACCCACCTAAGTTCACTGACACCAAGGTGGAGCAAGATCCACAGGAGTTCGTGGATGAGATGGAAAAAAACTTTAAGGTGATGCATGTGGATAAGGTTGAAGGGGTGGAGCAAGCAACCTATTAGCTCAAGGACGTTGTAAATCAGTGGTAGGCCTACTGGGCAGATGAAAAAAGTGAAAGTGCTGAGCCCACAATTTGGGGTAAATTTGTGAAAGCTTTCCTTCATCGATTCTTTCCTCAGGAGTTAAGGGAGGCCAAAGAGGAAGAGTTTATGAATCTAAAAAAGGGCAGTATAAGTGTCCAGGAGTACACTTTGAAGTTTAATAAACTAGCCCGCTATGAACCAAAGTTGACTGGTAATATGAGGGCTCAGATGAGGATATTTCCATCAGGCCTTACTGATGACCTGGTACTTGAGTGCCAGGGGGCTATGTTGAATAAGGAGTTACACTTTTCTCGACTGATCTTTCATATGCATTAAGTGGAAGAGAAGAAGAAAAAGATTGCTGAATCTGAAGAGAAAGTAAGATAGGCTAAAAGAGCTAGATTTGTTGATCAGAACCAAAGTCAGCCGCAGAGTGCTAACTTGGATAATAAGTGGTCAAATAAGAAAAAGTTTTAGAATAATGCACAGTCAGCAGCCAACACCCCAGCATCCAGACCACCAACAGATAGACAAACTTTGAGTTTTTGGACTCCTCATGGGTCCAAAGCTCTCGGTACACAGTCTCAGGGCAATGTGGCCCAGCAGCGGCGTAATCGTCTGAAGTGTGAAGTTTGTGGAAGAAATCATCTAGGGAAGTGCTAGTTTGAGGGGAGAAACTGCTATACTTTTTGCAAAGTGGGTCACCTTCAGAGAGATTGTCCATCTGTTGGAGTAACTGGGGGGGGGGGGGGGGGGGGACTAAGTCCCAAGCCGCCTCTACAGCTCCTTATCCTAAGGGTGCCCCTTCAGCTACCGAAAGCGGTCTCAATTGATTATATTCTTTGACTAACCTCCAGAAGGCGGAAGCTTTACCAAATGTTGTCACCGGTATGTTACGAATCTTTTCTCGTGATGTTTATACATTGCTTAATCCCGAGTCTACTTTATCCTATGTGACCCCTTATGTGGCTGTTGGGTTTGGGTTGAAGCCCGAAGTTATTGTAGAACCCTTCTCTATTTCTACTCCTACAGGTGATTCTGTTGTAGCTAAAAGGGTATATAGGAATTATGTCGTGTCTGTTAATAGTAGGAAAACTGTGGCAGACCTTATAGAACTGGATATGATAGATTTTGATGCCATCCTTGGGATGGACTGGCTCCATTCGTGTTATGCCACCCTTGACTGCAGAACCTGGAAGGTCACTTTTTCTTTCCCGAATAAGACACCACTTATATGGGCAGGGAGTTCTGTGGAACCTAGAGGTCACTTTATCTCTTATCTTAGAGCCCCAAAGCTAATCTCTAAAGGTTGTATGTACAATCTAATCCGAGTAAAAGATTAAAAAGTTGGAAATCGTCCTCTGCAGTCAGTTCCTATAGTCAATGAATTCCCAGAAGTCTTTCCCGAAGATCTCCTAGGGATACACCCTGATAGGGAGATAAATTTTAGTATTGATGTGTTGCTAGACACTCGTCCTATTTCTGTTCTGCCATATAGAATGGCTCCCATGGAACTAAAGGAGTTAAAGGAACAACTTGCAGACCTCCTGGACAAAGGTTTTATTCGTCCTAGTGTTTCCCCATGGGGTGCACCCGTGCTCTTCGTGCGAAAGAAGGATGGGACCCTTTGGATGTGCATAGACTACCGTTAGTTGAATTAGGTCACGATTAAAAATAAATATCCTCTTCCTAGGAATGATGACCTTTTTGATCATATTCAGGGTGCCAAGTGCTTTACAAAAATAGACCTTTGTTCGGGTTATCATCAGTTGAAAGTTAGGGAGTCAGACATACCCAAGACAGCCTTCCAAACCCGATATGGTCACTATAAATTTCTAGTAATGTCTTTCGGGTTGACTAACGCCCCTACAGCCTTCATGGATCTTATGAATAGAGTGTTCCATCAGTTTCTTGACTTGTTTGTATTTATTGATTATATTATGCTATATTCTAAGAGTAAAAAGGATCACGCCAATCACCTCTGAATAATCCTTCAGACCCTGAAGGATCATCAACTATATGCCAAATTTTCTAAGTGTGAATTCTGGTTAGACGCTATTGCCTTCCTGGGGAATATTGTGTCCCTTGACGGGATAAGAGTGGATCCCCAGAAAGTTGAAGCAGTCAAAAAATGGCCCAGACCCACGACTCTAACCGATATTCAGAACTTCTTGGGTTTGGCGGGGTATTACAGAAGGTTCGTAGAGAGTTTTTCTTCCGTAGCTACTCCACTTACTAAACTGACTCAAAAAAAGATAAATTTTGTGTGGTTTTACTTTTGTTAAAAGAGTTTTGAGAAATTGATGGACAAGCTGACTACTGCTCCTATTTTGATCCTTCTCGAGGGTATAGATGACTTTGTGGTTTATTGTGATTCATCCCATATGGGACTTTGTTGTGTATTGATGCAGCATGGTAAGGTGATAGCTTATCCATCTAGGCAGTTAAAGGTGCATTAGCATAATTACCCCACTCATGACTTGGAGTTATCAGCCGTGGTGTTTGCACTTAGAATCTCGAGGCACTATATCTATGGAGTGCATGATGATATTTACACTGACCATAAGAGTTTACAGTATGTTTACTCATAGAAAAAATTGAACCTTGGGCAGAGACATTGGATGGAGCTTTTGAAAGACTATGATATGAGCCTGCATTACCATCCATGCAAGGAAAATATTGTAGCTGATGCCCTCAACAGGTTGTCTATGGGCAGTCTTTCTCATGTAGAAGAAAGAAAGAAAAAGATGGTGAAGGATATTCACCGCCTAGTAAATCTGGGAGTGTAACTCTTACATTTCAAATATGGAGGGGTGATTGTTCATGAGTTAGCTAAGTCATCTCCTTGTGCTGAAGTTAAGGAGAAGCAGGTTGAAAATCCCATCTTGATGCAAATCAAGAAAGATGTGGGTCAACAAAAGGTTAAGTCGTTTGAAATTGGTGGCGATGGTATTATGAGATTTTAGGGTAGGTTGTGCATTCCAAATATCGATGGAATAAGGGAAAGAATCCTCAATGAGGCATATACTTCGAGGTATGACATGCACCTAGGCTCTACTAAGATGTACCATGATCTGAAAACCTTGTATTGGTGGAATAACATGAAAGGTGATGTAGCTGATTTTATGTCCAAGTGTTTGAACTGTCAACAAGTGAAGATAGAACACATGAGGCCGGGTGGTACTTCCCAAGAGATAGCCCTGCCTTTATGAAAGTAGGAGATGATAAACATGGACTTTATTATAGGACTTTTGAGATCCCGAAAGCAGTACGATTCTATATGGGTTATTGTAGATTGGTTGACCAAGTCAGCCCACTTTTTGCCAATGAGGACTAATTATTCGGGAAAAGCTTATGCTAAGATTTACATTGAGGAGATAGTTTGTTTGCATGGGGCACCAGTGTCCACTATATCCAATAGAGGTACGCAGTTTTCATATCAGTTTTGGAGATCCTTTTAGAAGGGTTTAGGTACACAAGTGAATTTGTGTACACAAGTGAATTTGAGCACAACTTTCCACCCTCAGACGGATGGGCAAGATGAGCGTACCATTCAGACCCTCGAAGATATGTTGAGGGCATGCATCATTGATTTTAAAGGTTTTTAGGTAGATCACCTACCACTGGTTGAATTCGCTTACAATAATAGTTACCATGCCAGCATCAAGATGGCTCCTTTTGAGGCTTTGTATGGGAGAAGACGTAGGTCTCTAATAGGATGGTATTAAGTAGGTGAGACTCAGTTATATGGGCCTAATATTGTTCATCAGGCAATGGAGAAAGTTAAATCATTACAGAACGACTCAAGACTACTCAGAGTCGTCAATAGTCCTATACCGATGTTTCGAGAAGAGAACTAGAGTTTGAAATTGGTGATTGGGTATTTCTCAAGGTTTCTCCTATGAAAGGAGTTATGCAGTTTGGAAAAAAAGGTAAATTGGGCCCTCGTTATGTAGGGCCATATCAGATTTTGAAGAACATTGGTACAGTTGCATATGAGTTAGAATTGCCTGCAAGTTGGGGTTCCGTTCATCCAGTATTCTATGTATCCCTATTGAGGAAATGCATTAGAGATTATTCTATGGTATTGCCAGTAGAGGATATTAAAGTGATAGACTCTTTGTCTTACGAAGAAGAGCCCGTTGAAATTTTAGATCGCCAAGTTTAAAAGCTGAAGAGCAAAGAAATAGCCTCAGTAAAGTTACTGTGGAGGAATCAGAAGGTCGAAGAAGAAATTTGGGAGTCAGAAGATGACATCAGAATTAGATATGCCAATTTCTTTGCTTCGATGGAGGAGGAGGCAGAAGGTACTATTCCTATCTTATCTTTCCTAGTCCATTATTATGCTTGAAATCGTGTCTGTCTGTGTCCCGCATCATCATTCCTGGATGAATGATCCTACGGGGGGGGGGGGTAATGTAATGCCTTGTATTTTGGGCTAGAATAAAAACCATGATTTTGATGCGTTGCGAATCCCAAAGCCATAAAATCCTATGCCAATATGGCATGTTAATTATTGAGTAGCATGTGAATCCCTTCAAGCTTGAATTTAGACCATTGAGGTCCTTCCACTCAAGGACGAGTTGAAACTAATTCGGTCGATTAAGTTTTAGTGGATGTTGTAAAATGTGTCAGCTTCCACCGACCATAATTCTCTGTATATGTCAAATTAGGAAGCCTACTATGTGTCAAATGATAGGTATTCGAGTTAGCCTTCCAACAATACAAATTTTGCTAAAATTCAACACCTGAGCAAGAAGTTATGGCCCTTCAAATTGATAAGCGACGCCTAACCAATCACCCATGGCCACTGGAAAGCATAGGCAATAGCCTAGGCAGCGCCTATGCGAAGATAGGTAATGGGATAGGCGGCGCCTATGTGAAGACAGGCGATGGGATAGGCTGCGCCTATGTGAAGATAGGCAATGGGATAGGCAGCGCCTATGTAAGGAATTCTGGTGAATTAAACACTCCGTGTTAAGGACAAAGTGGTCCTTTTCAACCCTTACTTAGCCCTAAAACACTAGATTTAGTTCCAAGGACCCCAAAATACTTATTCTTTCATCAAAATTGCTCAAGTACTCTCCTCAGGGTTTCAAAATAAAAACCCAATAGTTGAAGATTTGACCATAGGTTTTCAAAGATAATTACATATTTGGAATCACCAATCCGCAAGCTTCAAGAAACATCTATTATCCTTGGAAATAGAGGTATGTGGGGCTATCTGAAAAATCTCATGGGTGTAGTTTTTATGAACATGCATGCTTTTAAATGGGGGTTTTCAATCAAATGCTAATATATTGCTTTCAATACTATTTCTAAGTTGTTTTCTTTATGTCATGAGAATTATTTGCCTATATACTTCATTGGTTCAAACCATGCATATGTGATTTGAGATTTTCCATGGAAGTGTGATAAATATGTATGATAAATTGTTTTCAAATTCCCATGATAATGTTTTGATACTCTATATTATTTTGTGATCAACAAAAGAGAACATGATTTGAAATAAATACTGTTCATCACTTGTAAATGATAAAGCACCTTGGGTTTTACATGATTATGCATATATAGATGTGGTATTGATGACTTGCAAGTCGGGTATGATGATACCCTTTAAAATATTATATACGATTGAATAAGATGAAATTTAAATGCATTGATTTTACATGAGAAAGGTGGATCCTTGAAGAAGGCGTTTGAGACACAAGCGGCTCATCGCTGGATGAACGTGTTTGTCGACACGGAATATCGATAACATGCTTTACGGTCTTGCGTACCTGATATTATATTATCCTAAATTGGGATTATGGTTAGGAGCCATGCTTTGTGTTCTTGTGCACTACCATATTTAATTTGGGTCGAGACACCATGCTTTGTGGTCTTGTGTGTCTCTCCTTCACTTATACTTTAATCTCGGCGGCAACCGAGGTTTGACAGTTGGTGTAAATTATGTAGGGTATTCCATCTAGCTCAGTTGTATTTCATTATATGTTTGAGAAAAACTATTTCATTGCACCATGTGTTTTCAAATGATTTGATATGAAATTGCTTTATAATGGCTCTCAACTACATATTGTAAAAATATTATATTTTGTAGTACTTTTGTGCAGACCCCTTCCCCTCTTCAACCTCTAAGGTTCAGAGGCCCAGTCTAGGGGTCAAAAGAATCATAGAACTTTCAGACAGAGCTGTAGAGATAAGTGGTGAGCCTTGTATGTTTCGGAAGGTCTTATGTCCTGCAGTCTTTTTATCTTATATTTAGTTTTTGGGTCTACTTGGGGCCTTGTCCCAGTTTTCAGATAGACATTATTTCAGTCAATTGTTAGAGATTTTTGCAGACAGTTGTTAAGAGGATAATTGATGTTCAGGGAACCTTATCTCACTGTTATTGTCTCTTTTCATATTTATGACCATGTTTCCGAATTATTGTGTTTTTTCCGCATTTCTTTGATCATATGAATTATGTGCATGATTACCAGATAGATAGGGGTGTTTTGGGCCTCAATAGTTTGAAATGCTCATTACGGCTAGGCCCTGGTTTGGGTCATGACAAAAGTTTAAGGAAAGAAGGGGAAAATTCTTAAGATTTTTATGTAAATAATAACCTTAAAGGAAAGGAGAATGTTGAGAGCACAATCTTGTACGGCTTAGGGGTGAAATAAGGGTGAATTTGGGCATTTAGGGCTTGGAGTCTATTCAAAGGATAAAATTTGAGTTGGGTTGACCTAATGAAAAGTCAAACATTATGTTGAAATTTGAGTGGTTTGCGGCGCCCAACTCATATACCTTAGGCAGGGGACGTATGCTTTTTGTTAAGCACCGCCTAAGTTATCTCCTAATCGTAAGTGTGCATCACACAACCAAACGCCTAATTTAAAGTGTGCGTCACTCAACCAAATTCCTAATTCGACCAATGAGCCTATGCATAAAGGTATGTGCTGCACAAGTCATCACCTAAAGTGAGATGTGCATCGCAAAGCCTATCGCTCAAGTTTAGTTAGGTGCCGCTCAACATAACAAACAAGTAAGTCAGTGGGCATAGGCTAGTGTTAGGCAACGCACAATGCATAACCTAGTTAACTTTGGGCATTGCACAAGGGATAACATAACTTAGGTAGTTTCGACACCTACTCTATCTCCTAATTGTGGCAGTGGGAAAGGTCCATACCGTGGGGGTAAAACTTTTGGGGTCGGATTAACATAATTTGGGGCACAACTCTAATATTAATCAGGACTTGAGCCTTAACAATTGACCACTCTAACTTACCTGTAATGTTCCCGTTACTCCTAAACTTACCACCATTGATATGGCTTAATTCCAAACTGAATTTGGTACCAATCACTTCCTTAGTACTTCATTCACCTACACTTACATAAGAAAAACTAAAAATGATTAGAGGGATGGGTTGCCTCCTACCAAGCATTGTAGTTTTGGTTATGGCTTGACTCTTATTTTTGCATTTTTATTTAACATGATAAAATGAGAATAAAACCATGGGTTGCCTCCCATGTAGTGCCTGATTTAACGTTGAAAAATGACTCAATTATCATGACTACTCAGGCTTCATCAAGATACATCCATGATACCATTTATACCTTATATTCATAGAATACATCAACGATTGAGAAAACACTCATCTCCTTTTATTATTTCATGGATTTACATATTTAAAAACTATCTTATTTCCCATTGAGCCTAAATTTCAGCTCATTTAACTCCAGGTCAACTAACACTCTCCCAGTTGCTAAGAATAGCCTACCTAAAATTATGGGTACTTCAAAGTCCACTTCACAATCAAAAATTACAAAGTCGGCAGGAAATATAAAATTGGCCACCTTTATATGTACATCATATAGAATCGCAACCATAATTTTCACTGATCTATCCGCTATTACAAGTCATATGTTTGTGGTTATAGGGTCTCCTAAACCCAACTTCTTATAAATATCTAGTGGCATCAGATTGATGCTAGATCCTAGATCACATAAAGCCTTAGAAAAATCTAGAGACCCAATCATACAAGGGATGGTGAATGCTCTTGGGTCAGTCTTCTTCTACACCAGTGACCTTATAGAAATAAAACTACAATGATGGATATTATCCACCGGTTCATAGCTTACTGCTCTTTTCTTCATCATAAGATCTTTCATAAATTTAGCATATCCTGACATCTACTCAAGTTCTTCAACTAAAGGCATGTTCACTGTCAATTTCTTCAACATAGCCATGAATTTATCAAACTTGCCTTCTTCTTATTTCTTCTTAAATCATTATGGAAATGGGGGTGGTGGCCTTGGAATTTAAACTGGAGAAACTTTTACCTCCTTTCTTATGCCTTTCTCCACATCACTAATATACTTCGGCTTAGGTGGTTGTTCCACATCCACACTCTTTTTTTCCAAACCTTCCAACTCTACAGGTACCACTAAAGATTCATCAACCATCTCCTAATCTATTTCAACTACATAAGTATGAGAGGATGCTCCTAGTCCTAGACTTGATAATATGTTACCGCTCCTAGTGGTAATAGCCATACATAATTGATCAGTCCTCGGATTCTGAACTTTATCATTTGGTAGAGTCCTATTCTGTCTTTGGTTGAATGTTGTAGATAATTGGCTCATCTACTGCTCCAGTTGTTTAATAGTGGTTGGGTGCGAATTTACTAATTGACTCTTGGATGATATGTCACTCTTCATAGTAGTCACCCCAGAATTGGTCGCCTCAACTCCCTTTAATAGTTTTTATATCATGTCTTCCATGGATATTTTGCTGGAACTGGTGGCAGCATTATCATGGCTTCCAGGAGGTACATATAGTCCACTCCTATCACTTTTATTCTTCCAATCTCCTTGATGGTTCCAACCTTGGTTTCCTTGACCACCGGTCCGAAAACCCCCTGGTTATGCAATTAGTTAGCCTCTTCCTTGATGTTTTATTCATCTCCCTTATCGTGGGACCCCATAACTTTTACCTTTTCTATATTTCCTAATAGCAAATATTTTATAAGCAGATCCATCTGTGTTTTCATGTAATCCATATCCTGATCATGCTTCTCTTCTATCCTATGTTGTTCTACTGATATTACACTAGACCTAGTATTTCTTTCTACCATATAATCACTGGTATTCCAAGCTCTACTTATCTTAGTCATTATTTCTAACATATCTGCAGCCTCAGTAAAAGTGAGCTCCATAAAAGGTCCTCTTGTAGCATTATCCACTATTGACTTTGTAAGTGAGTTCAAAGCTCTATAGATTGTTTCCATCAAGTGTTCATCAGTCATAGTATGGTTTGGGCATTAAGTCAACTTTATTAAGTCTCATGCAAAGCTTCATTAGCCGATTCCCTAAAGTGTTTGATTTATCCTTTAACTGTAACATTCTAGAGGTTGGAAAGAACCTTTTTAGGAAAGCTCCTTTCAATTGCCTCTAGTTTATTATAGAATCAGGAGTCAACTTATTTAACTACATAGTTGCCTCTCCTGACAGAGACAGTGGGAACAATCTCGAATGAATAGTATTTTGTCCCACTCCAAGATTGTCAATCGACTTACAAATATTAATGAAATTTACCAAATGTAGATTTGGATCATCACCAGGTAATCCACCAAAAGGTCCTTTCAAATTCAGTAGTTGGATCATAGTACTGTGAAGTTGAATTTCACCCCAGGAGCTAGTGGTAATGGAATGATTGCCCCTATAGCTCTAGCTCTATCTAAATCATCCTTATTATTATCAATATCAAACTATACAACTTGGTGGTTTAGCCTTCCTCTGAATGGATGATTTTTATTTATAGGTGCAACTACTCCCGCTGCACATCTCCTATTAGTCAGGTCAATTAAATCATTATCTCCCAGGTCCTCTTCATCTAGATTAGGTACCCGACCTGGGTTATCTATATTCTGTTGATTTAATTGAGCATTAGCAAAAGCGGTAAATCTTTGAGCTTCCTGTTGGTTATCCATTCTTTCAATGAGATGAGGTTCAGGATTGAAAGGTAATAATGGTTCTCATGAACTTCTTATATGTGGTAAAAACAATAATGAGCCTTAACGAACAAAAATAACGGATAAACATAAAATAAGGAAACTTAGCTAACAGATAATTAACACACATAAACTCAATCGATAACCGTATTCGTCGGTAACAACACTAAAATTTGATACACCCAAGTTACAACTCTTCTACAAAAGTGTAAACAGTCATTACCAAATATATAACCCAACTAGGTTGGGGGCGAATCCCACATGGAATATGGTATTAATTAAGTTGTATGCAGATTAGTTGACTTTTAATTATTTATTTCTGTAAAACAAAAGGGGGATTTGATTCAGTTCACAAATTAATGGTTTCAGTTTAACAAGATGAAATATGTGTAGTAGTATTACAATTCAGAGAAATAGCAAGCTAGGGTTATGGCCACCTTGTAGTTTTTAATGCTTTCTAACTATGGGTTTTACTAATTCATACATGTATCATGTTTACAGATAAACATAATGTATTTAATAACCGAATCCTAGTGTTTCTTAACCATCAAGGACTAATTCACTTTAGTTCTCTCAAATCAAAAGTGTTTAAAAAAACAATACGAAATCTCCAAGTAGTTAATCCAGTTAAGGAATTAACATATTAAATAGGGGTTGAAAACCCTATTTTCTTATCACTACTCTCTTTTCTGAACCTCAACCTTTCTATCCAACAAGTTAAGTTTTAAGGAACATCCTCTATGTTTGCAACCATGAGAATTCGAGATAAATAAAGAGAGTATGATATAAGCAGATCAATATGTGATGAATTTAAAAATCCAAAGTAATAGATTGTATGTTACAAGGCTTCCATAAACCTAACTATTAGACTTAGCTACTCATGAATAAAAATGGAATCATAATAGAAATATTCATCATACTAAAAAGTAAACACAATCTTAGCGGAGAAGATAAAGTAGCATTTGTTCCTTGGTGCTAAGCCGCCACTCTCCAATTCAAAAAGATACAAAATAGCGATTAATACATGACATTTCAGAATCAAGCAGTTTTAATAAATTTTCCCTCATAATTTCCTTCTAATGCCCTAGACTAACTCTAAAAGAAAAATTAGTCTTGGACATAGTTTTTAGGCACCACATTTTGTCCAGAATACTACTCTCTCTTGTGTCATATGCCATCCTTATTCTATAGTCCCATTTTGTCTCCATCTACCTCATTAATTCCTTAAATCATGCTAATCATATTGGTTAGCTGAATTATATAGAAGTAGAGTAAAAACATAAGAAACTAGGCAATTTGTTCTCCAAACTTAGCAAAGATATGGGTAAGTTAAGGTGCTTAGGTGTATAAATACACCCAAGATCAATGCATGGTGTTTGATAGATGTTTAAATGATAGCTCGTTGGCACTTGATGATAGTTTCCTCTACTTTTGTTCTTGATTTTTAGTGTTTATTAGAATTTTGGATTATATGCTAAGCGGGAGTAATGTGCTCAGGTTGGGATTAGCATAGTTTTATCCTCAGTTAGAGGGACATACTGAGCAGATTATTCAATTCTGAGTGTTTACACTTTAGGATCCTATATTTTTTTTAGGGTTATCTAGACATATTGTAGCATTAGTAGTGGGTTTCAGACATTGCTTATCACAATTTATGTGTTTGGGTGGCACCTTAGAGGATTATCTTTACGCTTGCCAGTATGGACTTTGGTGGATTAGCTTCTATTCCTTGTGGTTAGTATGATGAAGTTGTGTGGATATGACTATAGTGAAATTTTTGGTGGTTTAGAGTGGATAGAAGGTTTGGGAACAAAAAAGAGTGCTATATTTGGATAGTATAGTTGGTTGCATAATTTACGTCTTGGATTTCATTGTCTAGGATATGTTTTTGCTTTATTATGCTACTATCGGTGTGGTATAAGTGCATTCTGGCTTTGATTTGCATGCATCAGCCTTTGTCAGTTCAGTTGGACGTCAGTTGGTTGTAGTGGTTGAGTTTTGGTTGTTTGAGAAATAAATTAAGAAAGTTGATTGAAAAATCATACCATAGCAAAAATCCCTTGGAAGTGTTACCTCTTCTTAGAGGTCATCTAGGTTGTTCTGCTCAGAGCATGCGAGCCCAGTGCCTCATCCCTTAGAGTTTTTATGCTCGTCCTATCCATTGTCTGTCACTGATGAAACTCCTTTTAGTAGTAAATATAGTAATGACCCTTCAGGCCATTTTCTCTATTTATGCATATTTTTGATGTTTTGAGCCTTCCCATAATTACTATATGCCATTTATGACTTATTAGAACTATCAGTTATGTCATCAAATAGTTCATTCGGATTTTGGTTTGTTTACCTATTTTTGAGCTTTTATCGTTATGGAAATGGTCTTGGTTAAAACTCCTAGTAAATGATCTCAAATGAGAACTTTTGCTATGCCATCAACTTCGAAACATTGATTATAGGCTAGGCGGACCTTTGATTTAGGTTCTAAGGGTTTTGGACTCATTTTGGATATTGGGTGGATCATATGAAAAATAGAACTCTAGATGTAAGTCCTGTATTTAGTCAAAACAATCTCGGATAAAAGTTTTAACAGTTACATTTAATCTTGAATGTCAAATTTTGTATGGTATCATAGTTTGTTACAACACATACGGTTTTTAACAAATCCCAAGAACCTTATTGGAGTCCATTTTGGACTTAGAAAAACTGATGCATCAGGTTGCTGGTGCAACTGCTTAAGAGGTCATTGCTTTAGCGACATTGGGTAACTTTAGCGACCTGAGACATTTGGACAAGATCACTTAAATGATCAATATACACTTTAGTAGACAGCACTTTAGAATCCTAGGCATTGCTTTAGGAATTCCCGTGCCCCATGCCAGACCGCTTTAGCGGTTGAGGAGCTGCTTTAGAGATAGTGACTTAAACGACTAGATGACCGCTTAAATGTTGAGTTTTGTTAGATACCTTTCATCACCAGAAAATCCCATTCATTTTCTCACTATTTTCCCATCTTCTTGAGATATTAAATAGAGAAAAGAGTGAGGAATGATCCATTAAAGTTAATTCAACATGGCACTGTTATAGCACAAAGGATTGATGTAGGCTTTAAAATTTGGGTGTATGCCTTATAGTTAGACCAGTGATGACTAATGATGTATGGGCAATTCTGCAAGTTTATGAAAATAAAACCCCTGATATTTAAAGGTTCGAAGTAAGAAGATTCCTTTGAGTTCTTGATAGATTATTATGAATATTTGAACAAGATTTGTATCATCAGGAGGTATGGTGTAGATTTTGTTTTTGTTCAATTATAGGCCAAAACCAAGGAATGGTAGATATCTTTGTAGAGTGCAGGGTTGCTTAGGCTGCACTTACTTGGCCTAAATTTTAGAATATATTCCTTGTGAAATATGTTTCCCGCACTTATCGTGATTGGAAGAAGGAAATGTTTTCAGGTTGGAGAAGGATAACGTGTTCGTGGCGGACTAGGAGGCCAAGTTTCATGCCTTAGGCTAATACACACTACAGTTGATTACCTTAGAAAATATGTGAATTAGGTTCAATGTGAAGGATCTAAACTATGGGATTTAGTTAGCTACTTTTTCAATGGATGTCTATGGTAAGTCTTTTTAGGATGTCATTGAATTTTCCATAAAGGCCGAGTCAGTTGAAAAATAAGGAGAGGTAAAAGTGAAACAGAAAAAGTCCCGTACTTTATTTTAATTAATAGGACTTTCTAAAATGGTCGTGGTTTCTCCTAGCCTTATAATTTGACCAAGCCAGTGTCGTCAGAGGGCTAATTCAAAGTCAGTTATCTGCCTTGATAATCCAAAAGATAAATTTATTCAACCTCTTTAATGTAGAAGCCTAACTTGGTACCCAAACACTTTGAGTATGGTTGTTTGGAACACATCAAAAGGTATTACCCTAACTTGTTATTTTTAGGTTTGTTGAAGAAGCCAACTTCTACTACTCCAGTTTAGATAGGTTATGGTGGTTGAAGAAATGATAAGGATTATCAATAAGGTAGGCGTGGTGGACATACTACAGGTTCTAACCAGGAGAATTAAGGTGGTGGAATAGTTGGTAAAAATAGAGCTCAGGGTGGAAGAGGTGAAAGTTAGTGTGTTGATAAGGCATATTATCACATAGCACGCATCCTAAGGCTGAAGCTTCTGATGTTGTAATCATAGGTACTATTATTATCTGTGATTTTATGGCTTCTATATTAATTTTTTCTAATTTTACCTTCTCTATGTGTCTAAGAAATATACAATCGGTTCAGACTTAGATTGTAAATATCTTGATACTCTTATTTACGTGTCTACACTAGTTGGGGTTTTTGTATGTGTTGATCAGGTGTATCACATGTGTCCTATAATATTCATAGTGTTTAAGATCCTAGCAGACTTTGTGATTCTAGACATGAAAGAATTTGTAATGTCCTGGGAAAAATTGGTTGTCTCTTTTTCAACCATTCTTTATAATAAGGGAGTATTGAGGATTCAAAGGCGATTATGCATGCCCCAGGTGGGTAATTTAATCCTAAATATTCATGTGGAGGCTCATAATTCTATGAATTATGTACATACGGGTGCCAACAAGATGTATAGGGACTTAAAATAACACAATTGGTGGCAAAGAATAAAATAGAATATTATAGATTTTGTAACCAAGTGTCAAAACTGCCAAAAAGGTAAGTTCAAACACCAAAACCCTAGTGGTACATTTCAAAGAATGCTCATTTTAGTGTGGAAGTGGGAAAGGATAATGATGGATTTTGTAGTTCATCTTCTGAATAATTTTAGGAAGTGCAGTCTCTATGGTTTACTACATATTAATTGACTAAGTCAACTCACTTTATTCTGATAAGTGTAGACTATAATGCAGCTAAGTCATCAAATATTTATATGAAAGAGATTTTAAGGTTACATGGGTTAATCATTTGGATTGTCTCAGACAAAGTACTCAGTTCACCTCTAATTATTGGGTGAAATTCAAGTTAGAGTTGGGGTCTAAATTGGACCTAAGTACAACTATTCATCCATAACTCAACTATTAGTTGGAACATACTATCAAGTGTTTGAAGACATACGTCAAGCTTGTCTTATAGACTTTGATGATCAGTAAGACCAATACATGCCATTATGTTAATTTTCATAAAACAATAGTCACATGTACAATAATGGTAGACTTCTATTTAAAGGTGTGAACTACTGTATTAAAACTTTAATTGCTACAGTAGTAACATATAGAATTTTGATAGTTTTAAAAACCATAAAATAATTTCATTCCTTAATTTTTCAAAAAATGTAAGGGATTTCTAATGAAGACATTTTTTAGATAATTTTTGTACTTTCTAATCTTGGGGGTTAAGTAACTACATTCTAGACTTGAATTACATTTAATAACCTTATAAAATCTTTAGAAATAAATTCATAGTAGAAATTAGGGTTTAACCCTAGTTATTGAAATTGAGAAAAATTGGTGGGAATGTGTATAAATTTAGTAGAGAATGATTTTAGAATGCTGGAGAACATTAATAAGGATGAAGTTATGATTGTTCAGGCTAATTCAAGTAGGATTTGTGTGACTTAAGAGATAAAAAACTCCTAAGATGATGAAATAGGCTGAAATTATGACTAAAATCAGTGATTTTTGATCTCTAGCAGTTATTAGGGAGGAATGGGTATATATTCTTGTCGTTGTAGATCAGTAAAGATTTGAATTAGAATGATAGGGAAAAAGTGTGGTTTAAAGATGACGTGAGCAAAGAATTGAGGTCCGACATGGTTTTGTTGTAGAACTTGGACTTTCTTGGCTTTATCTTTTTTTAAACTAAACGGCTACGATTTCCTTCTGACATGACTTATGATTTATCATCTGCATACCATTTCTCCTGCATTGTGATGATGTTGGATGATGAAAGTTCGAGTACCATGCTAGTACAAATAAGATTTATTGTTATAAAGGGTCAGGTACCACATTGGTATGTTATGATGTTGTTTATGAGGAGAAGGTACGAGATGATGCACATTTCTTATATGCGTACACTCTTTCATATGCATTGAGTGTCTTTATAATGATTGCATGTGATGATGAGTTGTTGAAATTGACTAAGTGTAAAATCTTGTGAATTTTCCTTATATGATGCCTCTAGTTGATTGATGTCTTTGATTATTATTTTCTTATGATTGATTTTATACTTACTTGGCTTACTTAATCGTACATTGTTGATTTAGTCGGCCTGTGATGCTTACCCATACATTTTGATGTGTTGTTGCTACCTGTACTCTTCTTTTGTTAAGTGTTGAATATCTTGCAGTAGCTGACATGCAACGTCAACTATAGATAGTGGTTCAGACTTGATTTTGAGGGTGAGCACCATGATGGGGAAACCTTCAAGTCTGTCTATTGGTATTGATGTCCTCTATTTTAGGATTGAGATAATCTTATATTATCTATGTTTTTGGATATTCTTTGTTGTTTTAGACTTAGTTAATCTTAGATGTTCTTGTTTGGTATCTTCAGGTTCCAAGGATTATAACAAATAGAGGTTTTTGCACTCTATTCATTTTATGGATGTTAATGTATTTTAATAATTATTCTTTATTGCATGTAGACCTTTTTGGATTGGATTTAAAATTTGAGGATTAATAAATGTTTAACGTGATATTAACACTTGAGTTAGTAAGGGGGAGATTTGTATGGTTTTCCTACCATAGGTTAGGATGGGTGCTATTCATGACTGTTTGGGTCTTGACACTTTTTATTTCTGGTTTGGTAAGAGAATATGAGAGTATGAGGAAAATAAGAAAATATAAATTGGAAAATTTTAAGTAAACCTTCCAAACTTCTCACTTGGGCCTACACTTACACAATCTAACGGAAAAATGCTGCAATTATGATGAATTAAAATTTCATAAATATACACGATCATGCCTATATTTTATGCGATTGTAAACATTACCAAATTAAACATGTCGTGATTTTGAAGGGTAATTCATGCCATATCAATGATTAAAAGGTCATTAAGACCTAGGTAGTTTCTATAATTCTTTGTAATTCCTAGGATAACCTGTGCAATACACCACTGAGTTTGGCAGTCCAAATTGGAATGACCCTCCAGGTCATTTTCTATATTTGCACTCATTTTTACCATTTAAAGCATTCCTATAGCTGACCTAATTTAAAAGTCACGATGGCACCTACCCAATCCCACTGGTAGGTAAGATGACATCATAACCCAGAGTTGATGCAACGGGTTAATTAAGAAATGACCAACTATACCAAAATAAATGAACACAAGTTATACATAAGCAGTTTTCTAATTTGAAAAGATAGTCAAATATGGATACCAATCCTTCAAACTGGCAATATTAGTACAACAGTATCTAAGTATGATAGTAATAGGAATACAACCAAATAATTTTTTAAAAAAGGGTAAATATATCTATCTCAATACAAAAGACATAATTATAGATAGAAGAAAATGGGTGACTTAAAGCTCCAAGAGCTCACCCTCTCCTCGAAATGTTAATACTATGTGAACTCAACTCAACGGTAGTAGCTAGTACTCGAATCTACATAAAAAAGGTATAGAAGTATAGTATGAGTACCAAAACAATGGGTACTTAGTAGGCATCATCGGCCGACAGAGCTAAGCTATGATATAAAGATGATAACGTGTAAGATAAACATATGAAAGTCAACGTACAGAATAGAACCCTACCCATGTCCACCATCATGGTATATAATAAGTAATCAACCTAGAAAAATAATAACATAGCACATTATCATATACAATATTAGAGTGCATAAGAGATAAATGACACAAATTAATAAAGCAATAAAAGTACATTCACAAGCAACAGAAGTACAAAGTTGGAGCCCATACACCAACTAGTGCATAAACAAAGGAAACCATCACGGTGTTCCATACCACCTGAGAGTACACCAAAGGGTAATAATAACAATATAACTATTAAACTAACAACGTAGCCATGTTTAATCATTATTCCCCCGTATTCCAAAATAATCATCATTCAGACATTTTACCCAACTTTCATTAGATACCAACATCAACCATATAATCAAGTCCATACTATTAGCATCAGTGGCCACATATTATATAAATTCTCTATTTACCTAAAATGCCCCAGATTTTGGATCCTTGAAAATTTCTTAAGCTTTTAGAGCATCGCCCTATTGATATCTTATCATACGAGTCGTATTGAGTGGTTATAAGTTTAGGGGCCCAAGTCATAACCCAACCAATGTAGAATTAGCTAGGTTCTGCTTTAAATATGAGTTGATCACTACAAGTAATAAGACCATGTTATGAGTAGTAGGATTTGAGTCGTATGTTTCCCAGTTTCTAACACCCTTTAGGTACTGTATTGGTCATGACTAGACCCTACGAGTCATAGGGTCAGGTCATGAGTGGGATCATGGACTGTAAGGTGGACAGTGTATGGATTTCTAACTTACTGCCTAGGATAAGACTCAGGGCTATGATTTGTATGAGGTAGTGACGAGTCAATGGTTGACACATCACCAAGTACAACTTTTTACAACTTTTAAGTTAAGGAAACTTGGGACGTTTCCCACTTTAACCCCTTGAATCCCACGACTTAAGAAATTCGATAGGGCTTCATTATAACATCATTCCCAATAAAACACCAATATTTTCTGTCAAACTCTCTTTTCAAGCTAAGGCTTAGGTTTCAAAGAAAGTGCTCATCTAGGGTTCTAAGGGTGCAATCTCTTCAAAATTCCATGGTACGCCAGGCATATTTCTCCACCCTCATTGTTATTTTACTTAAACCATATGTACTAATGTATTGCTTTCATGGCATTATTATGGTTTAAAATAATGGTTGGGGTTTTTTGAATGCTTATTGTTGATATATGTTTTTCCATGGTTTTATTATGGTTTTCCTTAATTTGGTTTTGATCATATGGGTGCATGGGTATGGTGGTTGAATTTGATAATGGTAACCTTCTTTAAACTTGTGACTTTTGAACTGGCTAATACCCCAACCCAGTATTGTAAAACTGGTTAGTTATTAAGAGGAAGGTGGGAGTTAGAATTAGGGGTATAATGGAGTCCTTAAAGTATTTGGTTTGACTTATTTCTTGGAACGAATGCATGGTATAAATGGTTAAATGGTTATATATAGTTTTGAAAACCTTGTGTGGTACAAGGGAATCCCCTAAATGATAGTTAAAATGAAAACCTTGTGGGGTGCACGGGAATCTCCTAAGTGATTTTAATAATAAAGTCCGTAGATTCTGATACATATTGGCTAATGACATTTCTTGCAAGCTATACTCAGTATGATAATACCACTTTATAATGCCTTAGTGATTTACTCCTTGAATTTTTGGTTTGGTTATGTATGATATATTTTAATTAGGCAATAATGGGGGTTATGATAGCTAGCTTTGAAGGTGTGAGTCCTGAAGCGAAGACCACTAAAAACTTATGTTTTCCAATAAGAGAATTGGTCTTGATAACCATATTCTTATGGGGTACAAGGGAATCCCCCATGTATATACACATACATATGTATCATAGAGGGTGAAAGGTATAAGGGAATCCTCTACCATCATTGATATCTCTGGTTTGTGGAAATACATGCACTAGGGCCTTTTCAGGCATAACATTAGACCTATATATCCCATGGGCGAATTATGATAGTAACTTTTCACAATTTGGTCTAAGGATTTAAAGTCCATGCTAAGTCTTGTTCCATATCCCGGCATGGTATATGCATTTGCAGCTGGTTATGTGTATTAGTTTAACTAGGTTCTTAATGGATTGCATTACTTTATCTCTATTCCTAATTTACATGCTAGCAATTACCCTGCTAACTATCTTCTAGTGCAGTATCCCCACACGATGGGAAATCATCCATACTTTCACCCCTTCTACATAATGACTTTGTGATTCGGGGATAGCTTTTGAGTCAAACTGAAGTGGTGAGCTTTCATACTCCAAAGTACCCTATTTTATGCTATGGATTTACTTGTCTTTATTTTTCCTTTGGCCTTGGTTTTGGCTATTGTAAGGGGCATGTCCTATCTTAATATTATTTGGTTTTGATTAGAGACATCATTGGACTAATTGACATGGGTGGTATTGGTTGGTTGTTTAGTTGTGGTGGTTCATTTTTGTTATAGACATATCACAATGTCTTTATATTTATATTTTCTTATCTTGTTATATGTTAAGAATTCATCCGATAAAGGGTGTAAGGTGGTTAATGGTTTGGGTATTAGCGGTGGTCATGGGTCCTGGTTGGCCTTGAGATACCCGACATGTCAATGCCCTAGTTCAAAGCTGTAGGGTTCGGTATAACTGGGTATCCACAAACCCATGTCAAGTGGATTCTCTTTTATGGGTGTGTAGCACACCACACTTATAAGGGAGAGCTTATAAGGTATTTAGGAATATTTTGCTTTCTTGTTGTTCTATTTTCAGTGTATAGAGTCTAGGGTCTTGAACTCTCCTTTAAATCTTCTTTTGTTCGCGTTTCAAATCATGTCCTCTCAACGATCTAAAGCCCATGAAAACTCATCTCTCCTACTTGAGGATGATTTGCATGGATCATGCCGACCTTATAGAGTACAGACTAGGTTAAGGATCGATACATCTGGGTTCCCCCATGGAGTTCCATCGATCTTCATTGATCGTACTCCAAATAGCGATACAAGTGCTTAATCACGTGAAGAAGATGTTACCAATGCTGAGTTCCACCATTCCATCCATCTGTTGACCTAGTTATTAGTCTCTATATCATACCATTCTAGTCTTAGTAGTGAGAATAGGAAATGGGCAGGTGAGGAGAAAAGGTAGAACAAAGAGTTCAAATGTTTAGAACATGGTGGAGGGCATCACAAGAATGGTAGACATATGAGACATTGGACTAAGAAAGGAGAAATGCAAATTCTAGTTCTTACCTGCTGGCTATACCCCCTACCTAAAACTATATGGAGATCATTATTTTCAAATGAGTATAGTCTAGTGGAGCCCATTTAGTCCCTCATTATCCTCTTTATTGGTTTTGTAGTCAGTGGCATATGGATTTTGCCATGAAAGGAAGGGTTAATGTTTCAAGTATGATCAACCACATCACATATAGTAAAATTGTCCATTGATCAGTGTCTCTACTGGAGCCAATAAGATCTTGGTTGCTAACTCGTTTGTTTTTGCACCCAGAGATACTGCTTTTGTTACCGACATTGGCTAAAATTGACTTTATACTCTTCCCACCCTCCAAGAGTTTGAGGCTTCACTTGAGGTCATTGCTGGTATGTTACAACTCTTTCCCTATAATGTGTGATGCTCTTTTGATTTAGGGTCCTCTCTTTCTTATGTGACCCCATTTATAGCTGTGTATTTTGGTTTTGGTCCTGAGTTATAATGCCCCAATTTTTTGAACCGAAATGCCACATAGTGCTCATGACCCTGAAGGACAACAAGCTAACCCATGACTAATATATGTACCTATAAACTGCATAATATCTCATAAAATATACAGAAACATGAACTGTAAGGCCATAAGGTTCACTACTAATACATATCTGAAAAACATGGTCTAACAATATCAAAAAGAAATATAAATACTGAAGTCTGAACATCTAATCTGACATTTAGTCCGAAAGCCTCTAACTGAGCTAAATAAGGAGTTGAAGGAACATACCTCCAACTAACTCCATTAATTGAAAAACTAATCTGAACTACTGTAATAAAGTAATAATAATATTTTCCTTCAATAAAGAGAAGCACTAACTGCTGAAATCTGCAATGCTACTACTGCTCTAAAACTCGTGCCTCTGTACCTATGGCGTTAAATAAAATACCATAGCACGAATGCATCAGCATCACTGAATGTAATGAGTATACGAGTGAGGTAGGATAAATACAAAGGGTTTTATATGTATGAACAATGCTGACTAATATGAACGTAAGAATGCATACATACAGATGTAACTGCAACTAAACTCGTGGTGATACTGACTACTGAGTATGAATACTGACAACATGAGTTTAATGATGCTGAGATACTGAATGACTGAGTTTACTGATATTGAGATACTGAATGACTGAGTTTACTGATATTGAGATACTGAATGACTGAGTTTACTGATATTGATATGTAATTCACTAATAAGTGAGAAACTGATATTGTATTACTAAATACTGGGAGACTGATACTATATTACTGATAAAGGAATAATTGTTTCTGATAGTGCTAATTATAAAGAACCGATTTGATTGACCTTGTATAACGTCCTGAAATTGAGCTCCTGATAGCATGACTACTGAGTATGAATACTGATGACATGTATTTACTGATAACATATCATGACTGATAACTAAATTCTGATAGCTAATATATCTGATAATATGAGTTTTGATAACTGATAGCATGAATGACTATATCTGACAGTCCTGAATCTGATCAAACTAGCTGAGTTCCGTACTATATCTGAGTTGACTCTATTTGTCAGTCTTGATATCCTGAAGAACTGTCTGAGTTCTTTTACTAAGACTGATACTAAAATTGTGGGAAGTAGTTATCTAACTGACATGCCCCAAATACGCTATAATAGCTAAGTTGGGGTCTAATCTCCGCCCTGATTAGAAGGGTGTCAATACCACGCCACTAGTCCACAAGCTGTTAGTAACCCTTATCTGGAAGGTACTCTAATGAGAACGGTGGGAACCCTCATCTGACAGGTTAAGCAACCCCATCTACCCTTAACTATCAGGTATTGATGTCCCAACCTATGCTGGCTATATAGTTCTGGAAAGTAAGGATTGCTTTTAAGAATCACACTCTCTACTGGCAGGTGAGTTCCCATCCTTGGGTTTGCTCGGTGCTGAATCCTACTCCCAACTGAAGGACACTGAACTGATTATACTGAACTAATTTCCTAGTTCATACTAGAATTAACTGAACTGTTATTGATTGTTCTGTTTAACTGAACTAAACATGGACTGAGTTTATTGAGTTCCGATGACTATAGAAACACTACTAAATTCTGTTAACTGGCTAAATGCTACTAAGTTCTGTTAGCTGACCGAAGTCTACTAAATATGGCTTGACTGAGAGTATTATGAAAACATAACATGTGTCTAGGCACACAACCATATTTTTTGGGTACAAATACCTCCAGGACTCGATGGAAGGAAACTGACATGACTTGGCATACAAGAGTACTTAACCAACATTAACAATCCATAATATAGCATCTACGGGGAATTCATAAATCATGTGGTTTTCATAACCTTTTCATATAGCTAAATTCATGGTCAATTCTAATATCATGACAAACCAACAACATATTTATAGCATATTAATAGCATAGAAATCATCTTTATCAAGTAGACATGGCATAACTTAAGAGATATGGCAAAATGTTGGAGCATGAAGACTACGTACTTGATCATCATTTATTCGTTGAGGCACATTATCAAACACATGGTAGGCATAGCTTTAGCATGGGAGTCCACTTAAGCACATGAATATGGCATGGAATGATCATGTAGATCACAAATAAGTCAAAGTTCTCAATTTTTCTTCACTTAGGCATTTTAACAAACACCTTGCATGCACTATTTAGGGAATAGGCGTAATGATCAATTTTATACACCATAACACCATAATTCAACTCAATTCCAGCAACTGAATCCACAAAATATCATGGTATCATGAACATGTAAAGATTCAAACTTTATTCACACAACATGGAATTCACTTGAAATCATAAAACATGGAGTAAGGACTTGTTAATTGAGCACTCTTAAATCATGAAAACATGATTATGCCTATTCTAGGCATTTCGTTGAACACCTTGAATGCACACTTTATGGGATAGGTGTTCTTAGTAATTTAGTCATCTTAAACCACCCAATTTCATGGGTTTTAACTACAAGTACACATACTTCATGAGAATTATCCTAAATTAACATCTTGAAGCATAAACAACAACCATCAACATGTACATGATCATATCTCAACAAGAAAATCACAATATAGTATTTAAAGCATGGTTCTTGGACTCCTACGGATGAAAGGAATCCATGGATGAACACTACACATACCTTAGGTGGAAGATTCTTGAAGAAATTCTTAGACATGTTCTTGATTCCTTGACTAGGGTTCTTGTTCCTTTGAGAGAAAATAAATTGGCTATTGAGTTTGAAAAGCTTGAATATCATATATTCTTGAAGAAGGATTTGATTCTTGTTATAGGTTATGATCTTGAGAGAAACCCTTCTTTTTATGTTGAAGATAAAAAAGGAGTTATGTTCTTCAATTGATGGGATTTGGGTCTTCAAATTGAAACCCTAGCTTGAGTTCTTGAGAGAATTTTGAGAAGAGGAGTATATTTTTCTACAAATAAGCCTTAATCCCATGTTTGGGCTACATATAGGGGTGGAAGATGACCAAATTACCCCTAAGGAATAATTAAGGTCAAATCTATCCCTAATTGACTGTCTGATAGGCTACAGTAAATTAATCATAACTTTTTTTAGATGTCCAAATAGGATGAAACCAATTGAATTGGAAAGAAGACTCAAAGATATTTCTATTGATATATAGCAGCTCTCACAGTTCATTATATTTAAGAAGTTATGATAGTTTGAAGTTGACTGAAATTTTTTACCTGAAATGCGCCCAAAATGCGGCAGAATTTCAAACCAGTGAGTTAGCCACTGAAATGAGCCCAAAATGCGTCTGGAATTTTTCTAATATGTACTAGGGACTTTCCCCATAACAATGCAACTTGAAAATTTAAAAACGGAGGTTGGTAAGGTCATCAAATAAATCCCTAAAGTTAGGAGGTCTAAAATGTGAGTAAGTGTTGAACTTGAACTCTTAGAAATTTTGTTTTCTAAGTGTTGGAATCTCTCATGGAGCTTTACGAGCAGAATTTGACATGCAACTTTTATGGGGTCTTACATGAGTATATTTCAGACTCTTTTTCTATTTCTACCTTGGTGGGTGACTCTGTGGTGGTTAGAAGAGTCTATAGGAGTCGTGTGCTATCTATGGGTGGTAGAGAGAGTTTGGAGGATCGGTTCGAATTAGACATGGTCAATTTTGTATTATACTGGGGATGAACTGGTCGCACTGGTGGTATGCTTCTCTAGTCTTAAGGTTTAAATGGTCAATTTTTCAAAATTTCTTAAGGAGCCAGTTTTAGAAATAGGAAGGGAGTTTCCTAGTGCCTCAAGGGAAGCTCATATCATAGCCTTAAGCCTAGAAACTGATTTTTGAAAGGTGTCTTTACCATTTGGTCTGACTTAAATATTCTAACTTAGAATGTCCTTCGTTACATTTTGTTCCCATGGTTCATAAAATTTTAGAGGTATTTCCTAATGACTTTTCCGGTATCCCTCCCAATGGGGAGATTGATTTTTTGGGATTGATCTTCTTCCGAACACTCATTCTATCTTTATACCTATTTATAGAATTAATCCAATTGAGTTGGAGGAGCTTAAGTAATAGTTGGAGTATCCTTTTAATAATTTTTTGCCCTAGCATTTCCCCATAGAGTGCTTCTATTTTTGTGTGTAAGAGGGATGGATTCCTCTGGGTATGTATAGGCTATTAGTGGGTGAATAGGAATTTAGGATGACCTCCTTATTGGGTGGACCATATGTGTATATTTTACATGGGGTACTCGGTAGTAGTGCATGATGGTTGATAGACATAAAGTGTGAACCTTAGTTGTTGATTTTGGTGCAGGGATTATGTTAGCTCAAAGATAGCGATACGAGATTGATGGGGATGGATAAGTAGACTTAGTGGGGTGTTCAGAAGAGATGAGGTTGATTACCTAGGGGTATAAAAGTAAGAATAGAGTGATATATAGACTTGAGGTCCATGTTGAACAGATGGATTGAAGGGCTAAGTCATTGAATGGGTTAGGGCATAAAGTTTGTAAGACTATGCTGAACCCTAGTTAGAATCTTGATGTATGAGGTTTTAAGAATAAAGGAGCTAATTTTACCTAGTACATATCTACGGTGATACCCCTTAGAGTGGAGTATTATTCTTATAGGTGCAGTAAGATGGATATTGAGAGTTAATCTTAAATTTTATCCTAGCGGTGGACTTCAATGGAAATTCAGGGTGAATTTACTCTTATGTTAGAGATTCCTTCCTATTTCGATTAGGAGGGCACTAAAATAGTCTTGCACACATTCTAATAAGGCTTATGCCTAACTTTTGCATTCTATGTGTCGCATATGTTCATACTCCAGCCTCTGAACTAAAGGCAATGATGGTTCTCAATGATTCAAGCTTCCAAGTATTCAAGCTCTATGCCATGACACTCCTTATCCATATTTTCATGTCTCACATTATGCCTTTCCAAGAAATAGTAGTTTCAATAAGAAATAATCAATATATTCCCTAAATATTTATCTCGGTTTTATGTTACATTATTCATGATATATGTAGTCGTGTTTCTCCCGGTGTCCATTCCTAAGGACTCGTGCTATGGTGTATTTATGTTGTAACAATACTATATTTATAACCTAGGTGGTTTCTATATAGTACCTCATGCCTATTGTACCCTATCTAATTTCGTGGGTCTCACCTTGAATCGTATAACAAAATAAGATTTGTAGTTGGGAAGTAACCCCCCTCATTCTTGATACTTATTGTCTAGTTCCTCAGTGACCCTTCTTATGTTAGGGTGGTACTGGCTATGGAAGCACAGTAAAGTTTTGAATAAGAGAGTAAATGCTCTTTATTTGTAATTATTTTGGGGTGACTACTAGTGCTAAGGTTATAAGAGTAGATGGAAAAATGAGAAGAATGTTTCCCTATGGTATAGTTAGTAGGGGAGGTGCAGTGAAAACCTTTGTGATAGTGATTGAAGTTTCTTGATTTTAGGTGGGAGATCCGTAAAGTGGGGGTCAAAAAGGTAGGATTAAATGTTGAATTGATAGATACACAAACTGTTGTGCTATGTGGTTAATACTCCTTGGCTAAGACCTGAGGTTACCTGATAATTGTAATAAGACCGAGTACTACTATTGCAGTAGTGTAAAGTATAGGCTCCCATGGCTCACTCTAACACTTTTAACATTGAGTTAGGCCTTAACTTGGGAGGGAGATGCGGAAAATACTTGAGTCTCATAGTTATGTGTTTTGTAGAGAAGTTAGGAGGCTGAAATGGAGGAGTGTTGGATGCCTAGTTAAAAGCTGAGTGGAGATTTCAGTCATAATTTGGGGTTACTATGAGTAATTTTTGGGAGGTAGGAGCTATGTGGGAAGTTAGAGAGGGCAAAAATATTCGTTATTCTCCCCATTCCAGAAAATAGTGCTTAAGGTATATGTTATTCTTAACATTTTTATTTTCTGACTTTGTTAAAGGAAGGACTAATTTCCTTAGCATTTTTATTTTCTAACTTAGCAAGAAGGTAAGAGTAAAGATGTTTGGAGTTTAATCATGCTAGCCAATGCCTTGTCCCATTATTTGAGGACGAATGATCTGAGAGGGGGGGAGACTGAAACATACCAGATTTTAGGTCCTTGAAAGTTCCTTGAGATTTGAGATCACTGCCCTGTTGAAAACTCATAGTACGAGTTGTATGGTTTGGTCGGGTCTAGGGCCCCAGTCATAACTAAACCAGTGTAGAATTGGCCAAATTATTCTCTAAGTACAAGAGGCTCACCACAACAGTTAAGACCATGTTATGAGTGGTAGGGCTGAGTCATATGTTTTCTAGTATCTAACCCCCTTTGGGCACTTTGTTGTTCACGAGTTGGATCATGGAGTTGTAAGGTGGATAGTGTATATGTTTCCAACTCACTTTCTAGGATATGACTGTAAGACTCCGTAAAAGTCTAAGTCAAATTAAGCTCCTTAAAGCTCTATAAAAGATCCAACAATTAGAAAATTTTTGCCAAGTGTTAAAGATTTAGTCTCATTTTAATCCTTCAAACTCAGAGGATTTATTTCATGACCTTCCCTACCTCCATTTCTCGATTTTCAAGTTGATTCATTATGGGGTAAGTCAATAGTACATCTCGGGTAAGTTTTGGGATTTTTCGGATAGCGTAAGGGTAAGTTTGGTTGCCCAAAATAGTGAATTCTCATGATAGCCCCGCATCGTGAGGTCTAGTTCATGTTTTTGTGGGTTGCATCGCTAGGCCAATCCCTTTTTGATAAAATTTTACTATGGGTTTTGGGGGTAATGGGGTCATTTCTCCCACCCTATTCAGCCCTAAAACACGAAATTAATCCCTAAATAACCTAAATATTTCTTTATTTACTCAAGTTTCCCCAAAGTTCATCATTCTCTTTCAAAAGCAAGAAACCCTAGTTTCAAAATTTAGAACTAGGCTCAAGGATTCCTTCAAGAACCCTTAAGGATTTACGTTCTAAGGTATGTAAAGTGTTGATTCATGGTTTCCTTTCACCCATGAAGCTCAAGAAACCGTTTCAAAAATATAAATTTTGAATTCCATGTTATGAATTGAATCATATCCATGTTTATGTTGTTGTATGATTACAAAGTTGAAATCTTTAATACATATAATGAAATTATGTTAGCATGTGGTTGAAATTCTTGTATTTGAAGTGAAAGATGTTTCCATGATGTATTATTTTAATGTTTATGCCTAAGGCTCAAGTTATGCATGCAAAGTGTTTTCTAAAATGTCTAAAAGAATAAGAATTATGCTTTATGACTCAATTGTGACCAAATTGATGAAACCATGCTTTACCCTTATGTTCACAATGACCTCAATGTATTGTTATAAATTGTAATGGTTTGGTGGAATGATCATACTATTAGACTTATGAAATTATGACATGTTTATATGAATTCCTATTCATGTGTAAGCTTATGACATGCAAATACTTCATGAAAATTCCCAACAGTTGTACTATGAATTATTGAAAATGGTCATATGTTCAAGAAGTGTCATGTCTTGTCAGTTTCATGCTATCGAATCCTGGGCGTACTTTTACTTGATAATATAGCTGTGTACCTAGAGCAAGTGTTAGTTTTCAAGATTCCCTCAATCAAGCCATGATTAGTAGAATTCAATCTGTCACATGACTCAGGAAAACGCTGTAAATTCAGTATCAGTCCAGTCCTACTCAGTAATCTCAGTAAACTCAGTTTGTTGATAGACCTCAGTAGTATTTTGTTAGTCAACAAAATTCAGTGAACTCAGTCTAGTTCAACTCAGTGTAATCAGTTCAGTCTCTCTTCAGTTGGGAGTAGAGTTTTGCACCGAGTGAACCTAAGGATGGGAACTCACCTGCCAGTAGAGGGTATGAGTCTTAGAAGCAATCCTTGCATTCCAGAACTACATAGCCAGCGTAGGTTGAGACATCAAAAACCTATCTGGTGAGGGTTGTTAAGGTGGCTTAACCTGTCAGATGAGGGTCCTATCGTTCTACTTAGAGTACCTGCCAGATGAGGACCACTCACAGTTTGTCCCTACCAGTGGTGCGGTATTGACACCCTTCTAATTTGGGTTACAGATTGGTCCCAACTAAGCTATATTGCTTTATTCAAGGCATGTTGATTAGATGACTACCTCCCACAGTCTCAATCTTATTCTTAAGAATAGAACTCAGATAGTTCTACAGATATTTGGACTATCAGATACAGTCACTCAGCTCAGTACAAAACTCAGCTAGTTACATCAGAATAAAGACTGTCAGATACAGCCATTCAGTAAATAGATTATTTTTATCACTATGCACATTATCAAGATATTCACTATTCAAAATCCTCACATTCTGAGTTACAGTTTTGTATTCATGCATGTATTCTCACGCTATCATATTTATGTTATTAGACAGTTATAGTTTATGTATATGAACCCCATGCATTCAGCCTTACCTCACTTTGCATACCAGTACTTTCACACGTACTGACATATACTTTTCTTTTGCACTATGGAATTTTGTACAATAGGTTTTCATATTCAGGTTCCCGACTGTGCATAGGCGGCTTTAGGTTTCAGTTAGCAGTAGTAGGCTAGCAGTGAGTCCTTATCATTTGAGGATACTTTATCATTTCAGTATTTCAGTACTTAGTTTATTTCAGCAGTTGGAGTTAGATGGGGATATATCCCATCAACTCCTTATTCAAACAGTTTAGAGGCTTTTAAACTAGAAATTCAGACTTCAGT